>NC_056527.1:69806095-69898331 GCF_019175285.1 Sceloporus undulatus | reverse complement strand
AAAACATCCCCAATCTGCATTCCAAACACACACAAACAGCACCGGTGTGCAGTTTCACATGGCTTTACTTAACATGGCCTCTTGCATTTTCAGAGGCTTATTCCATAATCAAACCCTGGGTAACATGGATGGTTTAACAGGCTATGCATATTGAACATGTCAAGGTGGTTTCACCGTTCTTGGACCAAGTGTACTTCTCAGAATGTGTACTTGGTTAGGGACTTTGGTTTTCTTCACTGCGCATGGTTTGTAAAAATCACAGCAATTACATTGGCCTGGCCTCAGAGGCTTCTGATATCAATATCGCCATTAAAGAACCAAAAACACACAGAAAAGGCACTTTGGAAAGTCACACTCCTTGGCTTCAGAACAGTGCGTGCATGCCTCTCAAGCTGACTCATATCATTATCATCACATCACATCACCACCACCCACACTATCATTGTCAAAGCAAGGGAGACGGGTTAGCATTAAAAGCACACAAAACACACTTTGCAAGGTCACACTCTCTCAGCTCTGAAACAGTAGTTGCATACTTCTCAAGCGTGCACATCATCATCATCACATATCATTGTCAAATCAAGGGAAACCTGTGTTAGCATTAAAAGCACACAAAACACACTTTGCAAGTCACACTCTCTCAGCTTCTGAAACAGTAGTGGCATACTTCTCAAGCTGCACATCATCATCACATCTGAAAGGCCCGCCAGCCTCTGCCAGCGCGTGCGCCCAGCGCGGCTTTTCGCCGCTCTGGGCGCCGCCATTTTGGGCGGCAAAATGGCGGCGCCCATAGCCCCATAGGCCGCTATGGCGCCCCATTTTGGCCGCCCAAATGGCGGCGCCCAGAGCGGCGAAAGAGCCGTTATGGTGGCCGCGGCGGCGGCGAAGCAGCAACAGCACCCGGGGCCAGGCGGCAGGCCTCCGCGGGCCGCATCCGGCCCGCGGGCCAGAGGTTGCCGACCCCTGACCTGGAGCAATGGATGCAAGCTACAAGAAAAGAGATTCCAACTCAACATTAGGAGGAACCCGGACAGTAAGGGCTGTTCAACGGTAGAACAAACTTCCTTGGAGTGTAGTGAAGTCCCTCCTTAGAGGTCTTTAAGAGAGGCTGGATGGCCATCTGTTGGGGATGCTTTGATTGGGATTTCCTGCATGGCTGGGGGTTGGACTGGATGGTTCTTGTGGTCCTTCCAACTCTACGATTTATGATTCTAAAAGCTAACCATAATTGTAAAATCCATGGGCCCACCTTCACCTGAAACAGTCTTACCTGACTTCAGAGGGCTGCTAGATATTCCTGGTATAATACCCTTTTGTCTTAAGGCAACCCTATTATGAGCTTTTCTCAGCAAAATGTTTCAGATGGGATTTGCCATCACATGCAGTGTTTCCTTCTCTGAAGTTATTCTCACGACAATTCTCTCAGGAAACTTATGCTGAAAGAGTGAATTATTAAAGTCCAAAACACACTGCAGAAATAATCCAGTTTGAGACTGCTTTAACTGCCCGGGTTCAATGCTAGGGAATTCGGGAACTGTAGTTTTTGTGAGACTTATAGCCTTCTCTTTCAGAGAGCTCTGGTGTCACAGACTACAATTCCCAGGATCCCTAGCACTGAGCCAGGGCAGTTAAAATGGTCTCAAAGGCCTGTTCAGACTGCCAAAATAAAGCTGCTTCGGGTCTCTTTGGGAGGTATGCTGTTTAAATGATGCTGGCAGCCTAAGATCCGGAAGCTGCACCAAAGCTGCACTCCATGCTTAGGAATGGAGTGTGGCTTTGGCGCGACCTCCGGACTCTTAGGACCCATGCATCATTTAAAGACATCTCCAGAGACCCGAAGCAGCTTTATTTTGGCAGTCGTAACAGGCCAAACTGAATTATTTCTGCAGTGTGTAGTGGACCTAGGTTTCAGGTTCATTTGGGACTTGGAACCGGAGCTCTCCTGCTTTAGCCAACACTCTAACCTCCACACACAGCGTGGAAAGGCAAGGAAAAGGATCACGAGGCAGCCCCAAATACCAAAGCTAGGTGCAGGACTCTTTAAGGATTGTTGTGTACCTTCAAATTATAGTTGGCCCTCTGCCTTTGTGGATGTGACTTTTACGTATTGTGATTTGCAGTTTTAATGTTCTCTCCAGGATCTGTAGCCATTATTGGCACCCTCTTATAGTACGGCTATGTTGCTTTTACGTGCTCTGGCTGCCTCCTGTTGCATTCTGGGGCTTGTAGTTCATGAGGCTTAAGAGCTCTCTGGCAGAGAATTCTAGAGGCCCCTCCTTAAACTGAAAGTCCCAGAATGCACAGGAGGCATCCAGAGCAGTTAAGGATAGCAGTACAATAAGAGTGCAGTGTGACTCTAGTAGGTCTTCCGCGCAATCTTCTAGAAGTTGACCATAGGAGAGAGGCGGATATGTATAATAAAAGTTATTATTATTAGACTTTCCTAGGAAACACATCTCTCGGCATGTGTGGTCCTCCAGCATGTCTGTGATCAATCTCTGACAGATATGGACCTAGAGTTGGCACTGGAGGACCTGGAGATTCCTAAGAGTGTTTCCTTAACTGTGACTCCAGTGAATGTGAGGGACCACTGTATTTCTCTTATTACTACCCTAAGGCAAAAGAGTTTTCTTGGCAACATTCGTTTAAGAGAGATTGCCAGTGCTTTCTGAGGCTGAGAGAGTGTGACTTGAACAAGGTCAGGTACTGTTTCCATGAACACTCTGGATTTTTATTTATTTTTTAAACATTAAAGCAAACAGACTGCAGAAAACAATCCTGAAGGGCACCACTTTAATTGCTACGGCCCAGTTGCTACGGACGCCTGGGAATGTAGTTTGCTGTGGCACCAGCGCTCTCTGACAGAGAATGCTAAATGTCTCATACAACTACAATTCCCAGAATCCTATAGCATTGAGCCAAGACAGTTAAAGTAGCGGCAACCGGACTACGTCTGCAGTGCGACATGGCGGAACAGCCCTGTTTCCTTTTGGGATGACTTCCTTATTTCCCACAGGCTATCGGATTGGCTGTTCTTTGGCCACGTGGCCGGCCAGCTGTCTCCTGATTGGCTAAGTCGTTAGCGTCGCGAAGTCTTCGTGTGGGCAGTTAGGGGCGGGCGCAGGGCGGTTGCGGAGGTACGAAAGAGGCCTATGCTCCCGCCTTCAGCGAAACCGGAAGTGTGAGGTCGGATCTGGTGGTGGCAGCGCCTCAGTGTCGCCGCAGGTCCAGGAAGGGCGCGTGGATCCGTCGGGGAATCCCTCTCCGGGGGCAGGGGAATGGCGCCCGCTTTCTCGACTCCTTGCGCCAGGGACAAGGGACTCTGCGGCTTCCTCGAAGAAGTGTCCATCGGAGGGGCTCTTTGAGGCCGAGTTGTTTAACATCGCCCTGGAGCTGTCTGCTTGACTTCTCGTTCATAAGGGTCTGAACAGAATTGCCTTTTTAAAGGCAGCCACAGGATTTACTGCAGTCTCTTGTTCTGCGCCCTTTAAGGGATTTGGACTCCAGCTCCAAGCCCAGGCAATTGGCCAACGTGGCTGAGAACTTCTGGGAGCTGAAGTCCAAAGCTCTTAAAGGGCAGCAGGTGGGGACCGCTGCGTCGGGGCTTCCCCTGTTTTAGTCACACATAGTGCTCCCAACAGTTCCACTGGGCCTTCTCTGAAGGAGAGTGGGGGAGCTCCCCCTTGGAGGTCTTTAAGGAGAGGCTGGATGGCCCTCTGTCAATGGGATGCTGTTGATTGAGAGTTCCGGCATGGCGAAGGGGGTTGACTGGATCAGGGCCCTTGCGTCTCTTCCAACTCAATAGTCTATGCCTGAATGTAACGACTTGCAGGGGTGGAAATGGTGCTTCTGAACAGGATGTGTCCCACCTCTGAATAATCAGGCATAGGCTTGTCCAGTAAGATGTTACGACTGCGCATGAAGATACCTGTGAAGCTTCTGAGTCTTTTATGTATTTTCCTCTCTGTTTGCTTGCACAGGTAATGAATGGGGCCCATTCTTCGTACTGAATGGCAGCCACGTAGACGGACTGGTGATTTACTATGGCCAGCAGAAGAGAGGAAATCACAGGAAATGTATCCTCCCCTGTGAACTCTCATAAGCCTTCAACACACGACTGTCAAACTCACAGTATATGCAGGTATCTGACTTCTTTACCTAACATGGGAGGAGTAGAAAGCCACATCTACCAACTGTCACAGTGCCTGATTGAAAGAGGTCACAAAGTTATCATAGTCACCCATGCTTATGAAGACCGTAAAGGCATTCGTTACCTCACAAATGGATTGAAAGTCTATTATTTGCCATTAGAGTCTGTACAAACCAGCCTACAGCAACAACTCTGTTCCATACCTGCCTTTGCTCAGGTATATATTTGTGCGAAGAGTCACCTTGTCCATGCCCATGAGTTCATTTTTCTGCATGGCTCATGATGCTCTGCCATGCCAAAACAATGCAGCTACGGACAGTTTTTACAGACCATTCCCTTTTGGATTTGCTGATGTCAGTTCAGTGTACAAATAAACTCTGAATGTATCGCTGTGTGATACAAATCACATAATATGTGTTTTCTTACACTAGCAAGGAGAACACGGTGTTGAGAGCAGCACTGAATCCTGAGATGGTTTCGTTATTCCTAGTGCGTGGACCTACTGACTTCACTCCAGATGCATTCTGGAGACGGGACAGTAACACAATAACTGTTGTTTGTCGTCAGCAGGCTTGTATATAGAAAAGGTATAAGATTTATAAGCGGCTATAAGTTAGTTTCTTTCTATGACGACGGAGTTGAGCAAAATTACTCTGCTAAGATTTGCATTTTAAATGCCTTTTAAGTTTGCTGCATAATGTGACAGTTGATTTTAAGGTCTTTTTTACTGCCCATAATCTCAAAATGTAGCATCCTGGTGGTGTATAGTCATTATATTAATTATATCGCCATATAATACTGGGAAGATTGTGTCCAGTTCTGGGCACCAATTCAAAAAGGACATTGAGAAACTGGAGCGTGTCCCAAGGAGGGCAACTAAAATGGTGGAAGGACCTGGAACCCTGTCCTAAGGATGACTCAGGGAGCTGGGGATGTTTAGCCTGGAAAAGAGAAGGTTACGAGGTGATATGATAGCCCTGTTTAAAATATTTGAACGGATGCCATATTGAGGAGGGAACAAGCTTGTTTTCTGCTGCTCCAGAGAACGGACCAGGAGCAATGGAAGCAAGCTGAAGGAAAAGAGATTCCACCTCAACATTAGAGGAACTTCCTGACAGTAAGGGCTTTTCAACAGTGGAATGCACCCTCGGAGGGTGTAAGTCTCCTTCCTTGAGGTCTTTAAACAGGGCTGGATGGGCCATCGGTCGGGATGCTTTGATTGAGAATCCGCATGGCAGGGGTTGGACTGGATGGCCCTAGTGGTCCTTCCAACACAATCTACTCTTGGCTTAAATTTTCCCTGTGATCTGTGGAAGAGGCCTCTTGTTCTCCTGTTTTGTTTTCTTCATCAATTTGTTTGCCCCTCAAATCTATTTAAAAGGGTAATGGTCTGCCAGAAGGCTTCTAGAAAATTAATGCACTCTGTATGGCGGAAGTGGCAGAAGAAGGCTGTTCTTCAGAAGGTCTGGTGGGTGGGGAGCTGCAAAGAGAGCGGGATGGCACTAAGTAATCATGTTAACATTAATACAAGGAGAGGTTTACTACATAGACTTCTGAGTACGTAAAGAACATAATGATTTTAAGACCAGCAGGTTTTTTTTCAAAGCAAGTAATGTTCGCTTAACTTCAGTACTCTTTTTACAGAGTTAAGCTTCGTAGACAGAATGCGGACGTTTTATATCTTGGTTCAGCGGGTTTTAACACGGGTCCAATGATACTGTTGCCGACAAACTGGTAAAATGTAGGCTACTGTGGTGCTGCTGTGGGTTTTTGTAGCTTTTTGACAGCCTGTATCCACAACCAGTTTTCTTCCAGTTGTCTCTGGCTCCTGAAAAATAGTGAGAATGGCTGCCGGTTTTGTTCTTAGCCGGAGTTATTCCCACCGACTTAGCTGCTCAGGGGGGCAAAACAGAGGGCATATATGCCCGTTCCAGGGGGCTTGGGGTGGCGGTCCACATAGCACATGCCCGGAGGAGTGCCAACCCGGAAATTTGCTCTGAGAACGGAGCTGTAAAAAACGCTTCTTTTAGAGGGCCTTTCGGGGCCATGGCGACAACGTGAAGTGGGGCACGTATGGTCTGTTGGCAGCCCCAGGGCTTCCCCAATCTGCCCTTTTGGGGCAGTTGTTTACCATAGAGTTGGGAAGAGACCATACGGGCATCCCAATCCACTGCAGCAGGAAAATGCATCAAAGACACCTGATAGTGGCCCTCCAGCCCTCTGTTTAAAAAACCTCCAAAGAAAGAGACGTAAAACCGACAGTTCCACTGTCAAAGCTTCAGGTAGAATCTCTCTTCCTGTAGTTTCGAATTATTGCCTCCATGCCCCTCTCTGGAGCAACAGAAACAGCTTCTTCATCCTCAAAAGAATCTCTCCAATATTAAATGCGCCATCATGCCACCTCTTAATCTTCCCTTCCCGAATACTCAGCTTAATTGATGAAGAGTAAAGGTGTAATCCATTTACATGTGACACCCAAACTTCGAATAGCTTATCCTTGGGAACGACCAGCATCAAGACACCTTGACTCAGTTCAACAATACCATTATTCGAACAGACAAGCAGCGGATGGAGCTGTCAGATGTTTGTTAATAAAATGGCCCCAGTCCCTTATCCTTAGTTTTGAACAATTTTTTAATTTTTTTGCATTCATCCACTACGTCATGGGCAGTCAATACTACACGTCAGCTTGCCGCTGTGGCTGCTCCACAGATGTCCAATCGCGAATGCTGCACGTGAATGCAGTTGCGCGGCATTAAAACCACACGACTTCAGGTCCCACAGTTTTGGCATTGCAAGGCTGCTGTATTCATTTGAAAAGCAGCTACTGGAAACAATAGTAGTGTGGCGACTGTAAAAATGAAACTCCATTAAGTGGCCATGTCAGTCTAAGGTCAGTCAAAATTAGTTCAGTTTATAAACTTTGGAATGTACTCTCAGACCTCGGACCAGAGTAAAATCCAAACTCTAATGCTTTCATATTTTTTGTAGAATTTCAACTTTTAAATAAGTTAGTCTTAACACAATGGCATTTAAGCTGATTTACCCGTGAACACTTCAACTATGTTCCATAATTTTACGAAATAACAGTAAACTATTAAATCTATTACACTATTCAATTTACTCCTTTAAATCATAATTCTTACAGGTATAGATTGCTTAGTGTAACCTCTGAGCTTTGCTCAAAAGTATCAGACTACATTTTTTAGTTGAGGAGAAGGGCCACAAGCGATCCTCTTAGAAGAGGTGTACGGGAAAGTCCCCGCTACACTGACAGGCTATGTTATTTGGGCTTGTTTACATCTAGCTGTGTTCATTGAAGGCTAGGGTAACATAGAACGGGGTGGGATGGGAGCAGGTTTATGAAATAAAGAATGGACAGGCAGTGGCATATACATTTCCATGATCTTACCAGGAGTTCAGCTGCGTTTGATAGTCATGTTTCCCGTGGATGGATTGTTCCTTCGGTTGAGGGTTATTCGGCACTATGTGAACTCGCTTTTAACAAACCCTTTGGGGCCTGTCTGATTTATTCCATAATTACATGCTCATAGTTTTTAACTTTTTTAAGCTGTTTAGGTGTTAAGTATTACTTTAGTCGGTTTAAAATCTGTTGAAATGCTTGCCGTATAACTAATATTGATTTTACTGTACATGAAGGCCAAGATCCTGTGATGTAGTTGTTAGGAAGGATCGAATTAGGGGAATTAATTACCTCAAATTTATGAAGGCGTTCCGAACAACTCACGCACGGATTGTGTCCCGATGTGTATGCCCAGGTCATCTAGTCCAACCTCAGAAAAAGAGACTCCAATGCCAATGACTGCAATTACAATATAACTTTTCTTAAATCACACAACAAAAGGGATCATACACGCACCACATTCAATAATAAAGCAAGGAGGTGGTGAGTTTTGGATTACAGGAGAAGTATAAGGCAGCCGAAGGCACCGAGGAGGAGAGGGCGGGCACACGCCTCCTCCTCCTTGCAGGGCTTTGGTAGAGGCTCTGCCCCGGAGGGTGGCTCCGCCCTGGAGGGTGGAAGCTCTGCCCCCAGCATGCAGCCACGCCCCGGAGGTGGAAGCTCCACCCCCGGCTTCGGCCCCCCGACTTGTCGGGGGGACACCAACCCGGCCCCCGGCTCCAAAAGGTTGCCTACCCTTGCTCCAGGTCCTAGTCTCTGGAGCAGCAGAAAACAAGCTTGCTCCCTCCTCAACATGACATCTCTTCAAATATTTAAACAGGGCTACCATATCACCTCTTAACCTTCTCTTCTCCAGGCTAAACATCCCCAGCCCCCTAAGTCGTTCCTCATAGGGCAATCCAGTTGGTTCTTCACCTGCAGGGACGTAGCCGGGGGGGGTTCTTGGGGTCCGGACCCCCCCTCTTCCATTAGAAAAATGAATGGTGTGTGCTGCTGCGCCGCCGCATCCAAGCCCCATTATAATGGTGGCACTTAGTCTGGATCCCCCCTTCCTAAAATCCTAGCTACGTCCCTGTCACCTGCATCCTGTAACAACTGCCAACTGCAGTAAAATGTATCATCTGATCATAGTACTGCCACAATTACTGTTGTTCTGAGTAATGTCATTGTCTAACATTTCAGATGAAAACAGGGAAAGCTTTGTGATACACAGCTGTTTTTGGTGGAGAGGGAAGTGGAGACCAAGCTACATTACCAATGGTTCCATTAATGCAGTTGCTCCAGGACCCTCACTAGGTTGGGCCCTTATCACACGTGGGGAGTTTGCAACTCAGATCCGTAGTCACTCCTGTTCTAGCAACGCGAAAAGTGGTGTTTTTTCACATCAAATCCGGAGTCACTTCTGTCTAGTAATGCAAATTCACATTAAAACGTGATGTTTTACCACACCTGGTTACCTTTCTGTTGCCTTTCTGAATCGAGGGGGAAGCGGAGTCAGTTCAATTCCAAGCAAGTCACGTGATGCGGATTCAAGCAAAGCAGATTCAGTGCATATTGTATTACCACACCAGGACATACCATGCGGATTCAACTTGATTCGAATTGGGACCCTTGCATATGCTCAGTGGGTGTCTGAACGCATGCTGAACCTTTGCACTTCCGGAGTGAAGGGAGCCTGGTTCCACTTTCACATGAATGCTAGCCTCACATAAATGACTCCCTTCTATTTTCCCATCCCTAGCAGCCAAATTCAGAGGGGTCCTCCAGCCCCCATCCATTTCAGCCACATCTACATCTATCCTCCTGTCATTCTCATCTATTTTAGCCACATCTATATCTACCCTCCATGTCAGAGCCCCCATCCATTTATTATTATTATTATTATTATTAAGGAATTATTACTATTATTATTATTATTCACTGCAAAATAATCAGTGCAGAAGCTGCAGCTTTACTTGAAAGTAAATCCTTTGGCTCTGAAGGAGACCCTTTTTGGAGGATTGCAGAAATGATCTGGTTTCCCTTATTCTCCGTGCTCCCTAAAATACCACCTCCCTGGATCCAATTCACTCTCCTTCCCTTTGTAACAGTTGCCTTCTCTTAGGTTGCATCTGCACTGGGAAATAATCCGGTTTAACTCCACTTTCACTGTCCTGGCTCAGTGCTATGGAATTCTGGGAACTGTAGTGTCCTGAGACATTGAACCTTGTCTGCCAGAGAGCTCTGGTGCCTCAGCAAACTAATAAAAAGAAATTATTATTATTATTATTATTATTAATAATGTTTTTAAAAACTTTTTTAAAATTATAATTATAATTATTCTCCACGCTCCCTAAAATATCACCTCCCTGAATCCAATCCACTCTCCTTCCCTTTGTAATAGTTGCCTCCGATTTAATTCCACTTTCACTGTCCTGGCTCAGCGCTATGGAATTCTGGGAGTTGGAGTTTGTTGCTACCCCCAGCCTCCTGTTCATTCCCTCCATCCCTGTCATCTACCCTTCCGAGCAACAGAAGCAATTGGGGCAAAATTGCAATGCAGCATCATGGGAAATTTGCCTCTTTGGAGGTTTGGGGGGTGTACGGGGAGGGAAGCAAAGTTGCATTCCACACCAGACCAATTCAGAGTGAAATTGAAGTGAGCTTGAATGCCAATTCTGTGAACTCACTTTTTACTGAATTCACCAAAATGAGGAGTCACTTTGTATTCTTGAGGGAGAGAAAGGCAGGCTAGCCCTCCCTCCAGTCCATCTGCCTTGGTCCAGGCCTCAGAGGGAGAGAACCACTGGACCTCATCCCCTTTCCCACCACCATTCCCTTCTCCTTTTGTGTCATGTCTTTTAGATTGTAGGCCTGAGGGCAGGGAACCATCTATTATCCCCTCTGTTGTAAACCGCCCAGATTCTCAGTGATTGGGTGGCATATAAATAAATCCTATTATTATTATTATTATTATTATTAGTGTGGAAGCACCATGGAAGGAGCTCCCATAGAAAGGAATTGCATGTGATATGTGAATCCGCATCATTGGACCCGCAGTCAGTCACGTTGGATGTGAGCTGAAAAACCTTCGAAAAGCTGGGTGTGCTCTACTCCTCGGTGCCCAGCGTTGAAGGGGGAGAAAATGCACTTTGATTCCTCCTCTTACTAATCACTTGCTGGATCTCTGTAGGGTAGCATATAACTCCCTTCTTGAAACAGCTTCACTGGCTACAAGCTCATTTCTGGGCACAATTCAAAGTGCTGGTCATGACTTATAAAGCCCTGTATAGCTTAGGTCCAGACTATTTCAGAGACTGTATTTCCCCAGAGCCATGCCATCTTCAGGTAAAGGCTTTCTCCCGGTCCCAACAGCATCCCAGGCTCCCCAGGTGAGGAAGTGAGAGAGGGCCTTCTTGGTGGCTGCTCCCACCCTCTGGAGGCCAGGTTGGCCCTGGCACTGCTTGGCTTCTGCTGACAAGCAAAAGCATTTATATTGAGGCAGGGGCTTTGATAGGGAGAGATATAATGTCATGATGACGGGGGCTTTTAGAAGGGGGAGTATTTCAGTCATGTTTTTGTATGTTTTAATGTTATTTTTATATTGATTTAACTAGATACATTTCATTATTTTAATTCTTTTATTATAGAGTTTTAAAAATGCTTTTATCCTGTGAGCCCTTGGCATAAAAACTTTATATATATATATATAGAGAGAGAGAGAGGAAAGCTGTGGGTTTAAGCCGGGATAAGGCCAGTTTGAGCTCTGCGTCCTCAGGCGGCCTTTCCCTTCCAGGCTCAGAGGCAAGTGAGCGGCTCAAAGCATTCCTGCAGCCGTGCAGTGGAAGACTTAGTCCGTGGCTGTTTGTGGGGTTCTGGGGCTCCGTGGCCACCATCTGCAAAGGCCATTCCCTGACGCCGCCGTAAAGCATCTGGGGCTGCCGTCTTCCTTGTTTCTCTGAAGAGCGCAGCCGCAGAGGCTGGCGAAAGGCCAGGAAGAAACCCTTCCGGAACAAACCCCACAAAGAGCCATGGATCCCTCAGGGTCGCCTATCACTCCCTCGGAGGAGGAGGCAGGGAAGGCTGCCCAGAGACAGGGCCATTTCGGGGCCTGCTGCAACTGCGCCAGACAGAGCTCAGCCGCAGCCCGCGTCGACTCTCAGGGACTGGAGTTCGTCCGCTGCGGCCCCCGAAGGAGGGAGGGAAGGAGGGAGGAGCAGAGCGGACGCAGCTGCACCGGAAGGGGCGGGGAAAGAGCCCTCCCGGCCAAGGCGTCACTTCCGGAAACGGCCCCTTCCTGAGGCAGCGGGCGGGACATCCGGTCCCTCGTGTTGCCGTTGCCGCCGCCGCCGCTTCCGCTTCCTGTGCGGCCGGCGCCCGGGGTCTGAGTCGGAGGGAGCAGCCTGGCCTCGCCGCGTGGAGGCGTCCGATGGGGCTGGCCGAGGCTAAGCGACTGGAGCCCTGCTGGGCCTGAAGCGCGGCCCTCCCTGGTCCCTCGGGGGATGTTTCCGCAGCCCCTGCCGCCTTCGGTGCCCAGAGGCCCAGCCATGGCGGCGGCCTCGTCCGGGCGGAGAGCGGCGGCGGCGTCTTCCCGGAGCCGGTCCCGCGGGGGCGGTGGCGGGGCGGTGCTGCTGCCGTCCATGCTGATGTTCGGCGTGATCGTGGCCTCGAGCGGGCTGCTGCTCATGATCGAGAAGGGGATCTTGGCGGAGGTGAGGCCTCTCCCGCTCCATCCCTGGCGCGGCGGAGAGCGGCCCTGGCGCCCGAGCCTGGCCAGAGGGCGGGGGGCGGAGGAGGGGCAGCGGGTGCTCCAGGACACCCGCAACCGGACCATCCGGAGCGCCTGCGGGCAAAGGGCGGCGCCTGGCGGCGTGTGGGAGCTCCCTTCGGGGCAGAGGAGGACCCTCCTGAAGCACCTGCTGGTCAGCGACAAGCACCGCTTCCTCTACTGCTACGTCCCCAAAGTGGCCTGCTCCAACTGGAAGCGGGTGCTGAAAGTGCTGGGCGGCGCCCTGGAGAGCGTGGAGGCCAAGCTGAAGATGGACCACAAGAGGGACCTGGTCTTCCTGGGAGACATGAAGCCCCAGGAGATCCGCTACCGCTTGAAGCACTACTTCAAGTTCTTGTTTGTGAGAGACCCCATGGAGCGGCTGCTCTCTGCCTACAGGAACAAGTTCGGAGAGATCAAGGAGTACCAGCTGAAGTACGGCCTGGAAATCGTCAGGAGGTACCGGAAGAGCCCCGGGGGAAGCACTGGGGACGACGTCACCTTCCCCGAGTTCCTCCGGTTCCTTCTGGACGAAGACGTGGAGAGGATGAATGAGCACTGGATGCCCATTTATAACCTGTGCCAGCCCTGCGCAGTCAGATACGACTTCATTGGCTCCTATGAAAGGCTGCAGGAAGACGCCAACTTCGTTCTGGAAAGGGTCCAAGCGCCTTCGTCTGTACGCTTCCCAGAACGGCAGCCATGGTACAAGCCAGTGACGCCTGAGACTCTGCATTACTATTTGTGTAACACCCCAAAGGGGCTCATAAGGGAACTGCTCCCAAAGTACATCATGGATTTCTCTCTGTTCGCTTACCCTCTTCCAAACGTCACAAAGGAATTTTGCAGGCAATAAACATTTCCCACCAGAAAGCAAGCTCTCTCCTGTGGAATTGGCTAAATACTCCCTTTTAGGACATTAAACGCCTTGCTATATATGTTGCCTTTACATTTAAAATAGCTTTGACTTTTATACAGTATGCATTTCTGCCGCTGAATAGCAGCACAATACGTCTTCATAACTCCTTTTGTATATTTTAGTGGAAGAAACTTTTATACAGGAACCAAAATAGCAACTGCAGGACAGTCACTTTTCCAGAAGAAATTGCAACAGGAAAACCAAGAGCTCAAGTATCTACGTATTTGTAGCGTATCTACACTCAGGGCCATATAGGGCTGTGTGTGAGGGCAATAATTTTATACTGTTTCTATTTTTACTTCAGTATTAAACTAAAATTAGTCATTATTTTTATTTATTGATCTTTGTAGAAATATTTAGACTGAAGTCTTACAGACCACTACAGTATGTGCAAGCAAGTCCTATTCAATCCAAAGGATCTTTTTATCTGTGCAGTAAAAACAAATTACGATGACATAATAAAGACTAACATGTTTATTATATATATTATCTAGTATTTTCATTGTATTATATTGCTTAGAGTTAAAGGACAGAAAGGGAGGGTGTGTGTGTGTGTCATACATACAAAATAATTGGAAGCTTGGTATACTATTGGTTCAAATATGCTTTGTAAATTCCTTACTTCAGTAGTTTGGCAGGGTGCTATCTCACTCTCTTTTTCTTCCCTTCTCTCTTAATATTTATGTTGTATTTGCTAATGTTTTAACATTTGTTGTTTATTGTTCTTGTGTGCCTGCAAGTCATTTCCAACTGATGGCAAACCTAAGGTGAACTTATGGGGTTCTCTTAACACGTTTCATCAGAGGGGTTCATCCTTAGGCTGGGAGTGTGATTTGTCTCAGGACACCTAGTGGGTTTCCATGGCCAAGCGGGGATTTGAACCAATGCTCAAACCACTATACCACGTGGACACTCAAAAAATTTAAAATGTGTTACAGTCGTCCCATCTTATACACGGATTTTTTATACACGGATTCAAGCATACATGGTTTGAATATGTTCAAAAAAAGTATACATTTTAAATATCAAACCTTGATTTTTCCATTTTTTATAAGGGACACCATTTTGCTATGCCATTATATTGAATGGGACTTGAGTATACACGGATTTTGTTATACATGGGGGATCTTGGAACCAAACCCCAGCGGATAACAAGGGTCCACTGTATATTATTACAAAAATGATTTGTTATATAAAATTTACAGTGAATTTAGCAAGCTAGAAAACCTGATTTCCTAATGGCATTTATTGGAGAAAGGTTGTTTGTTACATTAGGGATATAGTATTCTCAGCTTTAAATTTTATTGCTTGACTATGAAAGAGTGGTAACAATGGTTCACAAATGTTTAAATGCTATCTGAATTTTAATAAAGTTTTTGTGTTTTTTGCCTTTTGTTGTTTCTGTCCTTAGTTAAGATGGTGTGCGGAGGGTATCTTTAGCAGGCTGGCTCCTCCTCCTCTGGCCTTGCGGCAATTGGGCAAACTCCAGGAAATGTAAAGTCTTTTTGCATATCAACAGGGACTCTTCTTTTGCAATCCAACATGTCTCCATTCCTATGAGGCCACAGGCCTCTTTGTAGGCAGAGGACATTGGATTCCTCAAGAAGTCTCCATGCATTTGCATCAGGAACATGTTGGTAGGTGTTGAGGTAAAACCTGCCTGCCAATCCGGTCCAAATTTGAGAAGAAGAAAATCATGGTTTCTGGATTGTAAGGTACCACATAATAGCTACAACAGGAGAACCCTGATGAGGGAGCCAGCAGACTGAGACCTTCAGTCAAGGTAAAACAATTTTCTTCTCTAATTTGTTCCTGATGCTCCTCTGGATTTATCAGGCTTATCGTGACCCCAAGTTGTGAAAACAATGTTAACAAAAGAGCAATAAAGTTTTTTAAAAAACTCTGAAAACATAAACTTGCCCATCCAGTACTGTCATTCTTTTCTTGCTCCTGTGCCTAAATTTATCTTGGTTACAACCTAGGAGAACTCTTAGGGAATTAGGTGATTGTTTTTCTAAATTAAAAAGTCTCAAATGTTTTCACAGAACAAGAAGTTTTGGGGTTTAAAAAAAAGGAACCTGATATATGCAGGCTTCAAAAGACATCACTGCAATTATCCTGCCTCTTTGCATTTTTTGGTCTTCAGCATGAAGCTATTTTATCCACTCATTTCAACCTGGTGACGTTATTTGTCAGAGAAGCAATAACTATGGTCTTGAAAACGTGTCTACGCATAATGTTGTAACAAAATTCTTCAGTATGTTAAATACCTGATAAATGTTTCAAAGATCAGCATCCCAAAGTGATCTGTATATTTTTTATAAAAGGGTTAGAGAGAAACTACATTTGTTGTTTTAAAACTCATCACTCACACTTCTTTTGAAGGCACCATTTTAAAAAGTGTAGCTATATTAAAACATTGATCATGGACATAGTGAAATTTAGCGTGTGATTAACTGAGACAGTCTAGTGGGCAGAGGTGGAAGTTACTTTCTAACTATAAATTCAAACAACTCAGTGTTCTCCAAAATATACCAAGAGACTTAGGAAGTAAAATAGTAATACCTATTGTATTTTTCCAAAGCTGCAAGTCAACATTTTAAAATATTTAATGCAGTGTATATGTGTATGTGCTTACAAGTACTGTATAGGTTGATTTGATCCTTAAAGATCCCACACAAATAAAGGAAAGTTATTCTTTACTTCCACTATATTTCACAGAGATGCAATGAAAATCCAAAGACTAACTGTTTGGGTTATACAAAGGATACAACTCAGAGATGATCTGGTGTGTTTTCAGATGGACAGCTCCTGACAAAACCCAATATAGTTCTCCAACTATTAGTTACAAACTGAGTTGTAACTGATTTTCTATGCAACAAGGATGTAGATGAACTTTAAGCGGTTACTGACTTCTTCCCAACTCCTTACAAATGGCCCAAATACATCACATTCAGTTGATTAGTTTCTCAATTTGTTTCAGGGAGAGGGTTTTCCATTATTTGTACCTGCTTTGCACTACATTTCCTTATTTAATATTATATTTAATCTGTGTAATTTTATTAAAAGTATAGTAGCACTGATTTTTGAGAAAAGGAGTGCTAAACCAGCACTTGCTGGCTGAACTGAGAGAGGAGCCAAAATTTGCAGGAGCAGCAACAGCAAGTAAGGCAGAGAGCTCAGACTTACTACAGACACACAAGAAGCCACCAACTAAAAGAACAAAGGGCAGATCAGGAATGCCATGAATATCTAGATTACTGCACTACACTCTTGTAGAGCTGCTGTTCCACTTTAAATGCTCTAGTTGCTTCCTGTTGTATTTTGGGATTTGAAGTTTAGGGTTTACAGCCAGAGAACTCTTAGGCCTCACTGAACTACAAGCCTCAGAATGCAAGAAGAGGAAGCCAGAGCAGTAAAAGTGGAATAGCAGCATTATAAAAGTATAGTGTGGTAATGTGGTATGTTAATGAAGGATTTCAACTTGCATTGGGCCCATACAAACAGGCCAAAATAAAGCTGCTACGGGTCACTTTGGAGGTATGCTGTTCAAATGACACAGACACATCTTAAGAGGCCAGAAGCTGTGCCAAAGCAGCAGCACTCCAGTGCTTAGGACTGGAGTGTGACTTTGGCACGGGTTCTGGTCACTTAGGATGCATGCATCATTTAAGCAGCATACCTCCAAAGTGACCCAAAGCAGCTTTATTTTGGCCTGTCTGTACAGGCCCATTGTTAGCTGAATCTCAGCTGTTTTCATTTTTAACTGGAATAATGTAAATTAGTTACTAGTACAGGTATATGGTTTTACTGTGTACCTTCAAGTTGTTTCCAACTTGTGGGGGACCCTAAGGCAAATTCATCACAGGGTTTTCTTGGCAAGATTTGATCAGAAGAAGTTTGCCATTGCCCACCCCTAAGGCTGAAAACATGTGACTTGCCTAAGGTCACCCAATGGGTTTCTATGATCAAGTAGAGATTCAAATCCTGTTCTCCAGTCATAGTCCAGGACTCAAACCGCTACACCATACTGGCTCTCTAGGACCAATTAATTGATTACTTACACACACCATGATGTGTCTGATTATTTACCCACACAACATGGTGGGATTACATCATAATGATAAAATAATTCTGGAAGAAATGAAAGCATACTCGGGAAATGAAGAGGAAAAGTACAGGTGAGGGAGTGTATAGTCTTTAAAAATGTCAGTGTGGTTGTCAGAACCCTGGCTCTTCAAAAACAAACAAACCCCAGGTGATTAGCATTAGGATAATCTGTTCTTACACAGCTAGTATGCTCACTTGCTTTTAAAAAGTCATGCTTCCTGCAATATGAGGATTAAATACATACTAAGAGAACACAACAAGAGATTAAATGGATTACTGTGAAGTAACTGAACAATGAACACACATTCTGGAATAGATATGCAACTATGGAAGAATCCAATAAAAAAGTTGTTCCAAAAATCTGACTCAAGCAAGATGCATACAAAGTAGTGCAAAATAGAAGTGAAATACTTATTTACTAGGTTTGCAAAACATTTGATTTACACTGCTGTGGTTATAAAAATATTCAACACAGAATATTCACATATTGGTCTATCATACTGTACAGTGAGAACAAACTACTTAATTATGAACCTCATCATTTTAGAGCAAAAAGTTGCCTTCTTGAGCTGAATTACATAAGGCTTTTCTGGTACCAAATTATCCAAATCTGTCTTTGTCAAGGTCACATCAGCTTGTTTATTTTTTGTCATGGTCTCTCTCTGAATCCAGAAGGGCGGAGCGAATTCCCAATTTTTTAAGCTCTTCCACTAGATCTCCGCTTTGATGCATCTGGAGAAGTATGTCGCAGCCTCCCACAAATTCACCATTGAGGAAGACTTGAGGTATAGTAGGCCAGTTGGAATAGTTCTTAATTCCTAAATCAAAAAAATAAAACAAAAACCCTGCATGTTAAACAATTATTTCCAAAAATGTTAAGCATCATATAACAGTGTTTTTTACAGGTCCATGGGGGGTTATGAAAATACTGCAACCAAACGACGAAAAACACAAAATATACTGAGACTTTTATTACCTTTTTCTTTCACTTTCCTCCCCCCAGGACAGGACCTGATCCTTTTACCTTTTTTTTTCTGTACAGAATTAAGTAGGCAGAAGGATATACAGTATGCATACATCTCAGTGAACTTTAGTAGATCCACAAAAGATTTCTGGTTCCCAATTATTTCCTCCACCCTAAATTATACTGATAAAATAAAGAACGTCGGAAGTGATCATTATTTTTTACATTGAAAGACTGCTAATTCTGTTTGGGGAGCTGCTTTCATAAACTGGAGATACAGTGACACCAGGAATGGCATCACTTCAGTTTGATTGCTTCCCACCATTCTAAAACTTACTATCTGATCTTCAAAATATTATTAATTTACAATTGGCCTGCCATAAACCATTGCAATCCACCAATCCTGTTGGAGGTCTCTTATTCAAGGTTTCAACCATTTCTTCCCTTCAAGCAGATCATTCCTAATAGTTTTTGTTATTCCTTCCCCACCCACAAAGTTCTCATTACAACATAAACAAGCAAGTAACAGGGCTCAGGAGAACATGTAAATATGTATGTTCCTTTCCCTGCTTCGGTAGCCACATTTGGTAACAATCAATGCAGCACTCACCAGCTGCTTTTAAAGGAACACTATCTAGTTTTAAGCTCAAGATTCAAGTTCTGGTTCCCTTGCTGATAGATTCATGGGAACTATATAAATTACCACCTAATGCATAAAGAACAGTTTGTTTTTTACCAAGGACCTTATCACACTGAGGTTATTGAAGCTAAGATCAGGGGTGAGTGCAGGTTGAATGATTCGAATTGACGTTATAACGTGGCTGTTTTATCACACCTGGTTGCTGTTCTGTTGCCCTTCCGAACTGAGGGGGAATCGAATCCAAGGAAGTCACGTGATGCGGATTCAGGCAAAGCGGAGTGAGTGCAAATTGTATTTTCACACCTTTCCTTACCATGGGGGATTCAACGATTCAAATTGGGACCCTTGCACATGCTCAGTGGGGCCCTGAAGGCATCCTGAACCTTTACACTTCTGGGGTGAAGAAGGAAGCCTGGCTCCACTTTCACGGGAATGACAGCTGCCCCTTTCTTCCTCCCTTCTATTTCCTCTCCACTTTCACAGGAATGACAGCATCCCTTTTCTTCCTCCCTTCTATTTTCCCATCCCTGGCAGCCAAATTCAAAGGGTCCTCCATGTCAGAGCCCCCTTCCATTTCATCCACATCTATAACTATCCTCTTGTCATTCCCCTCATCTATTTCAGCAACATATATCTATATATATCCTCTTGTCACATCATCCCCAGTATCCTCCTAGATTCCGATCTGCTCCCTTCCTTCACCCTGACACCTAACCCATCATCCCGACTACTCCTGCATCCCCATCTTGCCCCCTCTTCCACCTAACCCATCATCCCCTGGCCCCAGCGACCTATCCCATCACCCCCTGACTGCCTCTGCCTCCCGATCCTGGCCCCAGCCACCTATCCCATCACCCCCTAACTGCCTCTGCCTCCTGATCCTGGTCCCAGCGACCTATCCTATCACCCCGACTGATGTGTATGTATATATGTGAGTGTGTGAGTATGTGTGTGAGGGGGGGGGGAGAGGAGGGAGAGAGCGCTGGCTGGCCAGAATCCTCTGCAGAAGGTGCAGCAGGGAAGGAGAGGGAAGGAGAGAGAGAGCTCCAATGGAGCCCCGGTTGCCCTTAAAGCAGGAAGGGCCACTGGAAGCAAATGGGGCAAAATGCCAGCAGGGCATCATGGGAGATTTGCAACCCGGGGGTCTTGCGATGGTGTTCAAGAGCATCAGCAGATTGGAATTCCACACCAGACCAATCTGCAGTGAGTTCGAACCCAGCCTCAATGCGAATCCCGTCAATCCACTTATTTAGCGCACTCCCCAAAATGAGGAGCCAGGAAGGATTCAGTTTGGAAGCCCCACGGAAGCCTCAAGGAAGGGGCTCCCATTGAAAGCAACCAGGTGTGAAAATACATGAACGTTCTAACGTGAATCCGCATCACTCAATTCGCACTCACCCTAGTTCTGAGCTCAAAAACCCCAGTGTGATAAGGTCCCAAGACCTAACAGTCCAAAGTCTTTATCTCTTCCTAACAGATCTTGAGAATTCAGGGAGTGGTGTAAGATACCAGCTGCAGTCTCATAACTTTAGAGAGCATAATTATTAACATTAACATAGCCAGAATAGGAATTCAAAAAGTACTGCTAAATTTCTTTAGAGCTCCTAAATGGGTCAGTCAGAATACCACTCCAGGAATTTGTTGCTCTCAAACCCAGTACAGACATTTCAGTGAAACATCAGGGAATATAAATGCAAAATATGTTGAAATAATTCCATTTTAAAAATATTTTACGAGTGCCTGGGATTTATTCAACATCAAGAACTCAAGCTGAAGACATTTTATTGTGCACTGCTCCCTTTCCTTCTCTCCTCCATGTCCACACACTCTGATCTCTCTCTCACACACACAGGCTGTATCCATACCGCAAAGATAATCCAGTTTGAAACCATTATTATTATTAATATTATTATTATTATTATTAAACTTTATTTATATAGCGCTGTAAATTTACAAAGCACTGTACATACAATCTTTTAATTAGACGGTTCCCTGCCTTCAGGCTTACAATCTAAGAAGACACAACACAAAAGGAGAAGGGAATGGTTGTGGGGAAGGGGATGAGGTCCTGGAGTTCATCCCTCCCTCTGAAGATGGACAGATGGAGGGCTCTGTTTCTTAAGGGTAGGCCCAATGGCATTGGGGAGGCCTGATGGGGTTGGCCCACCCTCTCCTCTCCTCAGAGGCCAGGATGGAGTTGGATGCCTTCTGGGAAGGGCTCAGTTCCTTTAGGGAGGCCTGATGGCATTGGCCTACCTTCTCTTCCCCTCAGAGGCCAGGATGGAGTTGGATGCCTTGTGGGAAGTCTCAGTTTAACTGTCATGGCTTAATGCTACAGAATTATGGAAACTAGTTTTGTGAGACATTTAGCCTTCTCTGTTGGAGAGCTCTGATGCCATAAAAAACTACAATTCCCCAGAATTCCATAGCAGTGAGCCACATCAGTTAAAGTGGTGTCAACCTGGATTACTTCTGCAGTGCGGATGCAGCCACAGAGAAGTCATGCATTAATAACACAGCCTTAATGTTGACTGACCATCCAATCCCTTTACAGTCATATGGGGAGAATCAGAAAAGCTTTATTACTCAGTACAGGCAATATCAACTCAATATATGTTACCCAATACAACCAAATTCCCTACAACAATTGCCACTGCATGTGGGTTCTGACAGAGGAAAGGGGGACAATAATTTCCTTTGGTACAAAATACTTTGGTTTGTGTAACCAGAGCACGTCTACACTTAGTTCTGAATACAAGGGGTGAATGTGGGATGAGACAAGGTGCTTAAAAAGACTGGCTAAAGGTGGGTGTGGGGAAAGCAATACCCCTTCTATAAATCACTCCTTAACTGGTCAGTATATCTTAACCTACACTGGATTGCATGAAAGGTGCGTGTGTGCTGTGTGCCTTCAAGTCATTTCCAATGCATTACCTTAATGTGAACCTATTGGGGGGGGGGGGGTTTCTTGGCAAGATCTGTTCAGAGTAGATTTGCCATTGCCCTCCACTGAGGCTGAAAGCATGGTATTTGCCCAAGGTCACCCAGTGGGTTTTATGGCCAAGCTGGGTTTCAAACCCTGGTCTCCAGAGTCTCAGCCCAAGGCTCCAACTACTATGCCAATCTGGCTATCAGTTTTATTTCTGTTCCTGCCATTTACTTTATGGAAATCAAGAAGGTAGGAGAGAAGAAGAAGAAGAGAGAGAGAGAACTTTACTGAGCAATAATACCCAACAAGGAGAAAACAAGCAGGAAATACAAGACAACTGACCCTAGAAAAATGTACTCTTCTAGTTTCTTCTAGACCAAAAGGTGGAAGAGGCAACAAGGGGGCCAGCTATTTTAGATCTGATCCTAACCAACAAGGATGACTTGGTTAATGTGGTGCAAGTGGTGGGATCATTAGGTGGAAGTGACCATGTTCTCCTGGAGTTTGTTATACAGTGGAAAGGAGAAGCAAAGTGTTGCTCAAAATGCTTCAACAAGGACTTTTGCCATATATGGAGCAAGAAATGCCAATCACCAAACTGCAGGGTTCAAGGAAAGACGAAGCGATAGGGATCTCGTGGTAAACATGGAATGGATCATGGAATTCACTAAAGAAAAAGGAAATCAGTCTGCACTATAGAGATTGTAGGGAAGCCTTTGATTGTGTAGATCAGTGGTCCCCAAACTACAAACCCTTAAGAGATTTTGGCCTTCATCTCCCAGAAGCCTCAGCCATGTTGGCCCATAGTCTGGGATTCTGGGAGCTGAAGTCCAAAATCCCTTAAAGAGCACAGTTTGGGGCCACTGGTTTGTATCATGAAAAACTATGGCCCACTCTTTAAGAAATGGCTGTGCAGCAACATTAGATTGCTCCTTGAAGCGTAAACTGTGTTCCAGGATAAGAGTCTCCCAGTAATCCTCCTTTGCAGACCACCCTGAGGCCTGCCATTAGCAACACAACAACACACAGGCAAGTCACTCCTGCCTTCCCAGGTCACTCACACAGTGTGTGTATATATACATACACACACACACAGCCAACTTTTCCCAGGCAAGCATTCTCTGAAGACGCCCAGAGCCGCAGATGCTGGCGAAAGGTCAGGAAGCAACTCTTCTAGACAAGGCCACAGAGCCCCCCAAAGACTGTGTTTGTTTTACCCCTGACCCCGCCCCCCCGGGGCTTCATGGGAAGGGAAGGAGCCACAGCCAAGCCCTCGGGAGCCTGGGAGAAACTTCCGGCTGGGGCTGAGGCATGATGGGAACTGTAGTTCGCCAGGAGCTGGAGGGCCGCGGTTCCCTTCCCTAACCTGCGCCCTGGGAAGAGAAGAGCCTGTTCCTTCTGAGCGGCCATCTGGAGGCAGAGAGACAGACGCCCTTGGCCCGAAGGGGCCGGTTCCTTCTGTCCTCTAGAGCTCTCCGCTCCGGCCACAGGGGCAGCTCCTGCCGGCCTCCTGCCCAGCCCAGCCTCCTACCTTGTCGGAGGTCGGGGTCCTGGAGGACGTCGTAGGCGCGGTAGTCCTTGACGCCGTGGAGGCGCAGGATCTGGACCACGGCGTTGCTGAAGCCGCACTGGGGCTGGGCCGGGCTGCCCTTCATGAACACCACCACCGGGTGGCCGCGCACCAGGCGCTCCACCGCCTCCTTAGACCCGCCGCCGCCGCCGCCCGCAGCGTCCGCCGCGCCGCCTTGACTCAGCGGCCGAGCGAGGAAGGCCAAGGGCCGCGGGCCTCTCCACAGGCGCAGCGCCGCCGGAAGGCGACCAAAGGACCCACTCATCGCCCCTGGAGCCTCCTCCGCTTCTGGCAGACGAGGACGACGACGGAGGGCCTCCGGAACCCACTGCCCCGGCGGCCAGCCCCCTCGCGAACGGCGCTCTGCCAGAGGTGGAGCACCCTGTCAATCACCTTCAAGCGGCGGCCGACGCGCTGCTCCTGGCCAATCAGCAAACGCGAATTCAGCCTCTGGGTTGCAATTGGTGAAGCAAGAGCGCCATTTCGGGCCTTTAAAAGCCCTCTCTCGGCGCCTGCCTTCGCGAGAAGACCTTCAGCGCTGCTGCTGCCGCCGCCGCCGCCGCCGCCTTTGGTTGAACTGACGTCAGTTCTCCCAAACCACCGGCAGAGGGCGCCCGAGTCTGGAAGACGTGGAGAGACGTAAGTGGTACGTTCTTTGTCTCGCGTGACGAATGCTGAGGCGGCGGGGGCTCTGCTTGCTTTGAGGCCCCCAAAGGACTCAGGAGGGAGGGAGGGAGGCAGGGAGGGCGTCCTTGATAACCGCCTTCAGTGGTCCCTAAACTCGGCTCTTTAAGGGGTTTACTGTTGGCCACGTGGCTGAAGTCCATACCTCTTCAAGGGCACAGTTTGGGGACCATGGATACCTGGGAGTTAGTCCCCTTGGTGTGTATTGTTTGTTGACCATGTTGTTGTTGATATTAAATACAAAGTTGTACAGTAATACTGCCGAGTCTCAGATGCTACACACAACGACAGCTCACAAAATTGGATTGCATGGCCCCTAAGGTCCTCCTCCATCTTCCTCCCTCCCTAGGTCTCTTTATCTCACTGCCAAAGTAGATAGAGGGAAACCTAGCATTCACAAACATGTTTATTTTGTTATAATAATAATAATAATAATAATAATAAACGTTATATATGCCACCTTTCCAAAAGCTCAAGGCGGATTACAAAGTCACAAAAGCAAATCCATAGAATACTGTAAAGTACAATACAGTAATACAATCATAAAAACCAATACACACATAAAATACAATACAACTCTAATGCAACACAACTAATTCCCTCTTCCCCCTTTACATATATGGCAAAATGTCTAAACATAACAAGGATAAAATATAAAATAAATCATTAAAACCATTACTTAAACAGTCAAAACAGAAGGAAACAGAGATGTCAGATATGAGATTCTTTATATGTAAAAGATGAGTGGCTATTAATTAATGTCGGTGATTACTCTAAAGCCATCATCATCATCATCATTGCGGTGGGTGCAGGAGGCAGTCCTCCTCCACCTGAATCCTCCATTGCCTTTTAGGGCTCCACGGTGATGGTATAATATCAGTTTCCTTAAGAACAACAACAGTTGTTTGCCATGTTAAAGACTACTACATTTTATTTAAGAAATACATTCAGAGTAGCAGTGTTGGCCATATGGCTTGAGTACAATATCATCCAAAATGAACAACAACAACAAAAATATCTTTAATGATACCTTTATTTGGCCAACCAAAAGACACAAAATACATGATGCAAGTTTCCAAGCTCCACTGGCTTCTTCATCAAGCAGAGGTGTTAAATCATATGGCAGGGGGGACATGGCGCTGTTAATCAAAGGCTTGCATTTTGGCAAGGTGTTGTTGGTGTGTTTTTTTGTATTGAGACAGTGTGGAGGGAGGGATATCTATGCAGACAGGCCTCTCCTCCTCCTGGCCTTGTGGCACTGGGACCCAAGGATTCCAAAGTGCAGGAGATGAAGTTTGAATTTCATTGCCAATACAAAAAGGTACTATACTACTTCTGAGGTCCAAGATGTCTCCATCCATTTTGAGATCCCAGCCCCCTTTGTTTGGCAGAGAACATTGACTCTCTCAAGAGAAGCCTCCATGCTTTTGTATTAGAAAAAAATTAGGTAGTATTTGGATAAAATATTACAATTTAAAAAGAAAATGTTTTACATTGCTTGGAGGCAGAAACCTTAAATAGTAAGATCCCATTCCATTGCCTCCCTCCTTAGGATTTTCCTATAGCAGCTAAATTGTGGTATCTTCACATCCAGGAAACAGATTCAGGAGTCGCTGTGTTGGCCATGCAACAAAATCCACAAAAAAGTGATATGTTTATTGACCATCCAAACTGTAAAAAAATGCATCATGCATACTTTTTAAAAAGATTTTATTAGACTTTACATGACATACAAAACATACATACATTATCCCTCCCCAGGGAAGCCTTACACCAACCCTATAAACCCTTAGTATTTTAAACCGCAGGCATCCCTCCCCGGGCAGATGTAGCCCACGTAAGCACTTGACTTCCATCTGCCCAGCCTCTTTATGGAGTCTTCCAGCAACCCGCTCTCCGCCGCAGCTGTAGCCGCCCCGATTCTGAAAGAATTGTCCACCAAATTCTGGTGGCAGCCCAATTCTCCTTAAAGTCATTCGCAGCACCGAGATCACCTGGTACTGTATGAACAGAGATCCATCAGAATGTATGCAGAGAGGACCATCCATCTGAGGGCAGGCTGCTGTATAATTTTGCAGGGTTCGAAATGGGCACAGATGGGAGCCACGGAGCCTTCGCAGTGTGACGGAGGAGCCTTTGCCAAGTTGGTCGCACTTTGACCTGTGAAGAGCTAGGTAGACAATATGTCTTGCAAACGTCACATCCCTGATTTGTAGTGATCGCCTAGAGATATCGGATCTGGAGGCAGACACAAATACCCCCACCCTGAAGGCCCCAAAGAAAGCTGTAGTGAAGGTGGCTGTGAACAGGCCCGCCTCGCTCTTGGAAATACAAACAAAGTGGAGCTGCTCAATAAGTTAATTGAAACAAATGGGCCTCTTTCCATCCAAGTTTCCCACATGTGTTCTCCTCCACCCTTCCAAAGTCCTTTGAACCAAAAAGGAAGTGCAAGGGTCAGCGTGACCCCCGGCTTTGGCAAAAAAGATCACCGCCAGGTGGACAGACATGGTGCGAGGTGCTGTGGATTGTTCTTTGAGCCACACCAAAAACCTCAAAACTATGTCAGAATGGATGGGCTAGTGGGCCTAGACCTTAGCTGCCTCAAAGGAGGCCTGGAGTTTAGTCATGACTCTATTGTAAGGCTCTAAAGGTGGCTGGTGCCACTGATGACAAGACTCCCTGCATTACAGAAGCTTGCCAACCTCCCACAGTTCTTCCAGGAAAGGCGTGGGTGAGGGATCCACTGTGGGTGCCAGTAGACGGAACCTGGTCTCCTGAAAACAGGAAAGAGAGTCTGCGACATTATTGTTTAGGCCTCTGACAAAACGTGCCTTGAATGTGATGTTCCATAGGAGACAACGGAGCACAAAGTGTCTGATCAGCTGCATGACCCTATCTGACTTAGAGCTCTGGTGGTTGATTATCCTGACAACTGCCTGATTGTCACACCAGAAGCAAACTGACTTATTGGCAAAGGCCTCATCCCACAGGTGAATGGCAATCACAAGGGGAAAAAGCTCTAAAAAGGTGAGGTCACGCAGTAACCCACTGCAGGCCCACTGTTCGGGCCAATGCTGTGCGTACCAGTGACCCTGGAAGTAGAGACCGAAACCCAGGCTCCCAACAGCGTCTGAGTGGACCTGGAGGCCCTGACCCAGCTCCCAGGGGTGCTGCCAAGGTGAAACTCCATTGTACTGCCTGAGAAAGCCCTCCCACACTGCCAGGTCTTGTTTTATGCCCCGAGAGAGGCGGATATGATGATGGGCGGCCCAGACCCCTGTGGTAATCCTGGCCAGCCTGGTGCAAAAGGCCCTGCCCGGGGACACCATCCTGAAAGCGAAATTAAGATGGCCTAGCAAGGATTGGATTTCTTTTAAAGTAGCCTTGCTGGCCGTGAGCATGGCCTTGATTTTGCTATGAAGGGACTACAATCTTTCACTGGGCAGGCGGGACACCCCAGCTATGGAGTCAAGCTGATTGCCCAGGTAAGTGAGGGATGTGGTAGGGCTTTCTGTCTTGCCCGGTGCCAGGGACACATCTAGCTCTAGCACCAGGTCCTTGAAAGTGGCCAAGAGCTTTGTATAGGTGTCAGTGTGAGCCTCACCCAAAAACAGGAAGTTGTCGAAATAGTACGTCACAAGGGGGGAGGTGGCTCTTCGCTTAACTTCCCACTCAAGGAAGGAGCTGAAGGTCTCGAAGGCTGAACACCCCATGGGCGTGGCTTTATCAAAATACCATTGGCCTTGCACCTTGAAGCCTGAGAGACAAAAATCATCAGGGTGAACGGGTAGCAGGCGGAAACCCTATTGAATATCGCATTTCTCCATAAGGGCCCCATGTCCGCAAGCACGGACCAACACCAATGGACTGAGTACATTGAGCATATGACTGGTGAGATGCTATCCCCGCTCGGGGTAGGCCATGGAGACAACAGCCATGAAAACCCCATAGCCCTCAATCCAATTAATGAAGGTGCGCTCAGCAGGCGGAAACATGGGTCCATTTTTGTCTTTCTTAGTGGACAAAACCGCCCCCACCTCCTCCCCCCTGGGCCTGAGGAGAGTGAAAACATCCACAAAACACCCCTTGAGAATCTTTCACCTCACTTTTTTATGGAGGTGAATGCCTGGCGGGTTCTCACCTCTGGAAAATTTTGGGGTACCGGAAGCCTGCTGGTCTACCCAAACCCCCTGAAGTCCCAGATGGTGGGCTCTACGCCTAATGGCCCAAGAAGGCATGCCCGGGGTTAGCACCCCTTCCAGCCAGTAATGGTCCCTGCTCGAACTGACACGTGAGCACTCACCAACCATGGTCAGTGGATCTCTGGGTGGCGAGACCGGGGCCTTTTTTGGTCTCTCCTTATTGCACTTGCCTTTGTGTCCTTTGTGCTTGCTGGCTGCTGGAGGGGAAGTGGAAGGCACTGGCACTATGGAACTGGAAGAGGATGAGCCCGAAGATGCGCTGGAGCCACTGGAAGAAGAGCTGGCTGAGCTAGAACTTGGGGGGCTCATGACGGGCCTGCTTTTTCTTTGACCTGGCCCCTGCTTTCTCGAACCTCTTTGATCAGCTCAGTGATGGATTGTTGGATGCCACTAGAGCTTCGTCCCATGCTGGAGCCTTACTTGTTATCGACGTCTGTGCTTGTCTCCTCTTGGGTTGGGAGGACTCCCGGACCGGCATTTCAGAAGGACTTTTTTGCTTCTGTCGAGGGGCCAAGTCAGACCAGGATTTCCTGGGCTGGCCTGATTGGCCCCTTGCTGTTGGGGGGGTGGTGGCTGCTCTTGGCCTTTTTTGGCCTTTGGTGGCATCGCACCAGGAAAAAGGAGTAGGGTAGTGGCCCCTCTGGCCCACACACAGACCCTCAGGCACAGGCACCAAATGGTAGAAAGGGGGAGGCAACCACCGGGCCCACACCCAATAAGGGGGGGGGGGAGGAACCAGGCCCCCCCCCAAGGGGGGGGCAAGAAGAAATAGTAATACTGCCCAGGTGTCAGAGGAAAAAAAGTGGGGGAGGCAACCCGGGCCCTTAGCAGGCACAGTAGCACTGCTGGTGGCGCCCGAGTGCTCCGGGCCGCACACATGGTCCGAGCTGCGGCCGCCGCACTGAGTGCTCGAGGGGTGGCTGCACATGCGGTCCGAGCTGTGGCTGCCACGCTGAGTGCTTGGGGGGGCAGCTGCCACACAAGCCTCCCAGAAGGAGCAGGAGAGTTGCCGGTGGCACTCACGTGGTCCTCCCAGCTACACCCAGTAACCCAGCTTGGCTCGGCTCACTTCTCTGCGTGAGCCAGGCTGCAAATGGCACCTGCCAGGGCACCACACAGTCTTAAATAGGCCTCACAACCAATGGGAGGCCGAGAAAGAGTCCCACCTCCCGGCCTCCTGTCAAATCCCAGGCGGCACCAAGGGATGACGGCGCCCAGTCGGAAGGCGCTTCCGCTTCCCGGTGCTATCTGGGACATGTAGCCCTGAGCGCTGGAGTAGAATCGCTTCCCCCTAGATGTGCCCGGGCCAATCCCAGCCCAGGCAGCCCCACACGTGGGCTGCTGGGACTGGCCCAGGCCGGGCAACAGGCCCAGCGACTGCGACTGTCCCTCGTGGCAGCCAGGCTGGCCTGCTGTGTCGGGCAGCCTCATATCTTTCAGTAGATGAGAATTCAGTAATTTAGTGCACCATGCACTCATGCTATGTTCTCTTTTTTTGGCAGCACAAGCATTTTTGTTCCTGAATGAAAGAAGTATACAAAATTGATGAATAAATACCATCTCTAAAGCTGTGTTTGACACCCTAGTCCTTCCATACTGCCTTCCTAAATGGAACTGTTTACTCGAAATGAGTTGCAGTTGTCAATATGAAGACTGCACAAATGACATGAAAGGTAAGAACATACAGCTTAATTCTTTAAACAAAAGCAAATACTTCTCATCCTTGTTAATACTGATGGAAATGCCACCATCTGAATTGGATAGAGTTGCGATTTCTACTTTGTAAATGGAAACTAGTTTCTAAAGAGCACTTTTAAATTTATGATCACTAAACGGAATCTTCAAGTGCAGAGGCAGTGTTATTTTAAATACAGCCCATGGCATCCATTGTGGTTTGGTTCCAAGACGCCTTGTAGATACCAAAATCCATGGATGCCCAGGTCCTATTATATACAGTGGCATAGTAAAAATGGTGTCCCTTATAAAAATAGCAAAATCAAGATTTACTTTTTTGGAATTTATGTATTTTTGGAATATTTTCAAGCCATGCATTCAGAGTGGATAAAGAATCTGTGGATATGGAGAGCCAACTGTAGAATAAAAGAATCATAGCATTGGAAGAGACCACAACAGCCATTCAGTCCAACTTCCTGCTATGCAAGAATACTACACTTCCTAGAATTCCCTAGCATTGAGCTAGGGCAGTTAAAGCAGTCTCAAACTAGATTATTTCTGCAGTGTGTTTTGGACCAAAGATTATTGCCAATGGTTCTGAGATTTCTTCTGCCAGTTCTTTTAAAACCCTTCAATGAAGTTTATCTGGCCCTGAAGATTTGAATTCATTTATACTGACAAAGTAAAAAATAAATGACCTTACTGACAAGGTATTACCTTCATTTTGCTTCATTTCCCGTACTGCTTCATTTTGCCCAGGTTGAGCACTGTGTTCTTTTTCACAGAAGACAGAGGCAAACACGATGTTCAGTTATTTTTTCTTTTCACTGTCTCCTGTATTTTGCCATCTTCTTCATGAAGCAGCACTAACATTTCCTTATTCCTCCTTTTGCTAGGGGTGTAACCAAAAATCCCTTTTCATTGTTTTTAATGTCTCTAGCATGATTGAGTTTGTTCTGTGCTTTAGCTTTTCTGACTTTCTCCCAACACAAGCTGACTATTTGTTTGAATTCCTCTTTGGTGGTTTTCCCCCTTTCTTGTGCATGTCCTTTTTCTAAATCTTAGCTCAGTTGAAAGTCCTTTAGACATCCATCCTGATTTCTTGAAACACCCCTCATTTTCCCTCTTCATTGGAACTGTTTGAAATGGTACCTTCAGTATCTCACTTTTAAGAAACTCCCTTCTCTTAGTATTCCTGACCACAGGATCACACACAGTGTTTCCCTAGGTTTATTGAAATCAGCTTTCTTAAAGTCTGGAATGCATGTCTGACTATGCTTGGGTTCCCTTTTCCACTGTGTAAAAAACTCCAGGAGAATGTGGTCATCCCCACCTAAGAATCCCTCCATATCCACTCCATTAGCCAGATGATCACTGTTGGTTAGGATCAGATCTAAAATAGCTGATTCCCTATTTGCTTCTTCCACCTTCTGAAGAATAAGCAAGCCAAGCGAAAAATTTGTTGGACCTTAAATTTTTGGCAGAGTATGACTTACATCAAATACAGTAACAGGATAGTTGACTCTGTGCTTCTACATATCAGCAGAGACCTTTGCAAAGAATCCGGGCTGCAAATCAAGATTGGTAAAGAGTAAGGAATCATCTAATTTTAACCCACATGCGTTCAGATCTGCAGGACCAGACAAACTACATCCCAGAATATTGTAAGAACTTGCTGACATACTCACAGGGCCAATTGCCATCGTTTGAAAGAAATCTTGGCAAACAGGTGAGGTGCTAGAGGACTGGAGATATACAAACATTGTCCCTCTCTTCAAAAAAAGAAGATCCTGGAAAGTAAATGCCAGGAAAAAATATCAAAATGGATTATACAGGAGTCAGTTTGCAAGTATTTTCACAGAATCATAGAGTTGGAAGAGACCACAAGGGCCATCCAGTCCAACCCCCCGCCAAGACTTCCAAGGAGGGAGACTCCACCACTCTCCGAGGGAGTGCATTCCACTGTCAAACAGCCCTTACTGTCAGAAAGTTCCTCCTAATGTTGAGGTGGAATCTCTTTTCCTGTAGCTTGCATCCATTGTTTTGGGTCCTTTTCTCTGGAGCAGCAGAAAACAAGCTTGTTCCCTCCTCAATATGACATCCCTTCAAATATTTAAACAGGATTATCATATCACCTCTTAACCTTCTACTCTCCAGGCTAAACATCCCAAACTCCCTAAGTCGTTCCTCATAGGGCATGGTTTCCACACCCTTCACCATTTTAGTTTCCCTCCTTTGGACATGCTCCAGTTTCTCAACATTCTTTTTGAATTGTGGTGCCCAGAACTGGACACAATATTCCAAGTGGGGCCAGACCAAAGCAGAATAGAGTGGCACTATTACTTCCCTTGATCTAGACACTATACTTATATTGATCCAGGCTAAAATTGCATTGGCCTTTTTAGCTGCCGCATTGCACTGTTGACTCATGTTCAACTTGTGGTCTACTTGGACTCCTATATCCCTTTCACATGTAGTCTCGTTCAGCCAGGTGTGCCCCTGCATTGATGACAATGCAGTAGGTCTATCGATTTATAAAAAACAAATCCTGCCAAACTAATCTTACACATTTTTTAAAAATCCAGTCACTAATTTGGTAGCTTGTGGGAATGCTATGGATGTCATTTATCTGGATGTCAGTAAAGTGTTTGATAAGGTTCCCCATGATACTGTCAGCCCTTCTTATACACATATTTTTATACATGGATTCAAGCATCCACGGTTTGAAAATGTTCCAAAAAAGTATAAATTTCAAATATCAAACCTTGATTTTCCATTTTTTATAAGTGACACCATTTTGCTATGTCATTATATTTAATGGGACTTGAGCATACACGGATTTTGTTATATACGGGGGATCTTGGAACCAAACCCCAGCATATAACAAAGGTCCACTGTATTATGATTAGTAAACTGAGTAAATGTGGAATAGATGGAAACACCATCAGATGGATCCATAGTTGCTTAGAAAACCATTCTTAAAGACTTGTCATCAGTGGCTATGGTTTAAATTGGAAAGAGATCTCAAGTCAGGTACTGCAGGGTTCTGTCCTAGGGCTGATGTTCTTCAATATTTTTTCAATGCTTTTGATGATGGAGTAATGAGAATCCTTATCAAATTTGTAGATTTGAATTATCTGAGAGGTGTAGTTAACAACTAAACCAGTTAAAAAGAACATTGATAAACTAGAAAATGAGGCTGAAATAAACGAATTCAAGAGAAACCTTTAGGGCACAAATGTACAAGTATGAAATGGAGGATACTTGGCTCAGCAGTACTATTTCTGAAAAAGACCTCGGTTGCTTCGAAGTTGAACATGAGCAAGCAGTGTGATGCTGTAGCAAAAAAAGCAAATGCCATCTTAGCTTCTGTTAACAGAAACATAGATTCCAAACCTCAGATGGCAGAAATAAGTCTAATAATTTTAAGTTGTAAGAGGGTAGATTTCAATTGAACAAGAGGAGAAATGTCCTGGCAGTGAAACCTTGGTAATAGAACCATTTTCAGAGGGTTTACTCCTCTGAATATCTTCATAAACAGGCAGGACAGTTTTCTGCTGGGGATGCTCTATCAGGAGATCCTGCACTGAGCAGGAAGTTGGACCTGATGGTCTATAGCACCCCTTCCAACGCTGTGATTCTAGCATCAACTTAAAGAAATAGCACATGTGCTATGAATTTCTTAAGCAAGAGTTACTAGGAGTTTCCTTACAGTAACTTTTAGTGTCACAGAAGTCTGCAGCATTCACATGACATCATAAGTCTGCAGCCTTGGAACTGCTCTGAGTTGTTTTTGTACTCTGGGCATGTTGGCTTTGCAGAAACAGCATCTCATTGAGGAAGCCGAGGCAGGACTGTAAAAAGTAACAGCAGCTCCATGTGCAATGTTCCTCTGACACAACGAATACTGTTGCCACGGAGATAATGATCATCCCAATGTCATTATCCATCTATCAACAGTGAGAATAAATTTGCTGTGAGATATTGTTCAGCAAATTCAGTATTTTTGCTGAACACTAAAAGCTGCTACATACAGTACTGTATGTCTGTTCTCTAAAACTAATGAATGTTACATGAACTGAACATGCCAAGGATAATTAACAGTTGATCTTTTACATGTGTTTGTGTTTTCAGATGTATTAACATCCAGATTTTCTTTTTCCAGTCCATAACTGAAGATTGTGTGCCACAAATGTAATGAATTTGGAACACCTTTTAATACTTTGCCTGTGGATTTTGCCTTTTCCTCTTTCAGATAACAAACAACATGAGCAGGTAAAGTGTCATATAAAGCCCTCTATCTCTCTTTCTATATATACATGTCAGTATCACTCTCTTTCTGTAAGCCTGTCTGTTTTAAGATTTGTGGAGGAGAGCTTTCGCTCAGTCCCATCACCATCACAATTACTAGTGGTGAGAACATGGAAGATTGCTCTCAGGGAGGCTTCTTATTGGGTGTATGCTTTATTTATTTTTAACTTTTGTATGTTTTAAAAAAATATAGTTTTCCTTTAATTTTATACTCTTTTAAATGGTATGATTTTAATTATGTCAGGTTTTAATCAATGTATTATGTAAGCTGCTATACTAAATAATTATATTTCTCATTGCCTGCTCCCAGGCTGCAGAAGTTCTCCCACTAAGGACTAGGTGGCCCTCTATCTCCTCCTGCCAGCAGGTGTGGACCTTTTACTTGAATAGACATTTGGTAACTAGCTGGCTATGAAGTACTTTTATTATATTTTAATATGGTAGTTTATTTAATTCTTTTTTAACTTTCATAATTATGTAGGGTCCCATATCAGGATAAACTTGGGATATAAATTAAATATATGAATTTATTTAAAAATATTTGAAAGAATGACGAAAGATCATCAGAAAACAGTGACAGCAGCACAGTGCATCTCTTCTGGTTTATTTACAGACATATTACAGTTAACAAAACTGACCAAGATCCTTTTTACAAGCATCTGTAAAACGCATCTGCCTAGTTAGAAATCTTTTAGCAGAGGCTGGTGAGGGAGAACTGGAGGAACATGCTTTTGTTGCTGAGTTAAAGTAGGGGGTCTATAATAAACAAAGCAATAAAGCTTCAGCTGGGAAAGAATGGTATCTCATTTTAGTCAATCATATTATAGCTGTGTGTGAGTGCCTACAACAGGCAAGGTAAACAGCAGTTGCTTTCAGAATAATTTACTGAGCATGCATGAACAACAAAACGGGAAAAAGAAAGCTGATAAGTCTGCTTCTATTCCAACATTTAAAAAAAAACAGGTGTGGCCAGTAAAATTAAATTTTTAACAGAAGTGGAAGCTGATGAGGGAGAAAAAAAATTCTGGAAACATTTTGTAAGAAACTCTCAGGCTGAACATGTTTTTGTTTATAATTAACCTCTTCTATTGCATATTGTCCCTTCAGAATAAAGTTTGATGAAACAAGTTTGCCTTTCTCGTGCAGAAAAATTCCATATTTGGGGGGGGGGGCAGGGCAGGATGGGGGGCAGAATACTACAGTGCAGAGGTTTTGTTTCCATTATATTGTTCATCAATTTTGACTCTATACTAAACTGTCCTATATCTGGAACAGACAGAGGAAACAAGCCTAGGAGGCTTAGTGCAGAATTGAAGTGCTTCCTGATCTTGCAATTGTGCAAAAATATAAGCCTGAAATTTGGGTCCTGATCATCATACTATTAACATGCACTCTCTCAAAGCCCACCATCAAATCATTCTTATTCTAGTACATCATTATCTATTGCAATTTGATTTCCATGAAACAAACAAAAAAAAATATCCAGAGAAGGTCAAAATGATTCATCTCTTTTATATGGTGCACCATAAGTCACACTTTTCTGTGCAATAATCCATAGAAATCAGTATGGACACAGCAGCCTGTGTGGCACAATGGTGCATGGACACAGATCTGAAACTGCAATCAGTGATCCTCCTGCTGCCCTTGGCCAGTCTTGTTTGGAAGTTCCAGCAGGGCAGTGCAGCTATCATATACCCTTGACTGAAGAATGGTACACTATCTGGGGGTTTTTCTTTTTCCATCAAGCATGCAGCTTTGGGAGGGACACACATGCATGGTGAGGGGAAAGGACCCAACCCAGCCAGCCAAATCAGATGAATCAACCCTGGTGGTCAATGGGTGACATCACAGCCAGATTACCTTCACATTCATGGCCATTAATGATTTTAGAGGTCAAAAACATGACATGTTGGAATAATATGTTCCATGTACGCATTGGCACACTGCCTGCCAGTATTTTTCAATCTCATTTCCCTCACTGTTGCAGACATGGAAAAAGTTTTCTGTTCCCAATGCACCCTCAAGGAAATACGCAGTATTAGCATGTATCACATCTTTGATGGTGAATGCCCACCATGTACTGGAGCCATGTAGTAACCTCTTTCCATAAGCAGTTTCATTCTTCCTGGACCACCACCATCCCTGTGGGTGTCTCACCCATCTCTCCGGCAGCCCTGAGGGCAGAGGTGCAGCCAACGGATCCTTGTGCTGTAGCATCTCATGGGCTTGGGCCCAACCTCTTAAGGAATTGCCTTCTTGTACAATCCGCCCGGGCACTCAGATCCTCTGGGAGAAACCTGTTGCAGTCTGCAAGACAAGATTGACTGCGACTCCCAGAGGACTTTCTCCGCAGTCGCTCCACCTTATAGAAGGGCCTTCCGGATGAGATCTGACAAATTATCAACCTAAATAGCTTTAAGAAAGCTGTCAAGACGGTCTCTTCCGGCAGGCCTTCCCGAAATAGACCCAGCCACATAAGATCCCCCCATACATATATATGTGATTATTCTGCCCACCGTTTTTGTGTTATTGTATTATTTTTTTAGATGTATTGTTTGTAATTTTTTGTTAGAACTTTTTAATCCTTTGAGGGGAGATTGTATATCTTGCTGATCATTTTAATGTTGTACGCTGCTTTTGATGTTTTAACAAAAGCAGGATATAAATAAAGGTTTTATTATTTTATATATTTATTAAATGGGAGGTGAGGCTGGCCTGAGACAGGCAATGCCTAGGCAAGAGTAGTGGTTGGAGGGGGGGGTCTTTGGTCATGGCATCTCATATCACCATCACCCCAGACCAGCCTTGCCTTAATGATAATAATAATAATTAGTTTATTTGTATTTTCCCACCTCTCCCCAGATGGATCGAGGCGGGATTACAATCAGTTAAAACACATACATCAATATAAAATACATTTAAAATACATCAATCAAATAATGCAGTTAATATAACACTGAGTCCGCTGTTGAGTGGTAATGCAATAATTTGTCCAGTGGTGTAATGGTATTACAAAAGATCAAGTGGATAAGCTTGCGGAAGGGATCTGCTCATAAGTTCCTTCTTGAACTAATCCAAGGAGGTAATAAGACAGATCTCTTCTGGGAGATCGTTCCATAATTTTGGAGCGACCCACTGTAAAAGCTCTCTGAGAAGTCAATCTAAGCTTAGTTGGGACATATTCTAACACATTCTTCCCAGTTATTCTAAGAGTGCGGAGTGGATTGTGTAGGGAGAGGCGTTCCTGCAAGTAACTCTGGCCCAACCATGTAGGGCTTTAAAGGTGATAACCAACATCTTGTGTTGTGCCGGAAGCGGATCGGCAGCCAGTGAAGAGATTTTTAGAACAGGTGTTATGTGGTCAAACGTGGTGAACCGGTGACCAATCTTGCAGCCGCATTTTGAACCAATTGAAGCTTCCGAACTGGTTCAAGAGTAGCCCCTTGTAGAGCACATTACAGAAATCAAGACGAGAGGTTACCAGCACAAGTACACTGCTTCCAGGTCCCTTTTGTCCAGGTAGGGACGCAGTTGGCGTATCAACCGAAGTTGGCACCAAACACTCCTGGTTGTCGCATCCACTTGAGATGATAATTGTAGCAACAAATTCAGGAGTACTCTCAAACTGCGAATTTTTGTCCTTAGGGGGAATTTGTGAACCCCGTCCAGGACTGGTTGGAACAAACTCCGTCCCTGGACTAGGGGTACCTATCAGTTTTCTCTGGATCAACTTGTTTGTTATCCCTCATCCAGCCCATATTGACTCAAGGCAGTTAGGCAGAGGAGAGAGGCCATTTTTAGTCACTGCAACAGTTGGACCATAGAGAAATAGATTTGGGTTTCATCAGTGTACTGATAACACCGCACCCCATGTCTCTGGTTGATCTCTCCCAGCAGCTTCATGTAAATGTTAAAGAGCATGGGGATAGAATGGCACCCTGAGGAATGCCAATGTCAGCCTCTCTTTTGAAGAGCAGCTGTTCCTCAGCATCTCCATCTGGAATCTGCTGAGAGGTAGGAATGGAGCCACTGGAGTACAGTGCCCCCAATTCCCAACTCTCTCAGGTGTTCCAGAAGGATACCATGGTCAATGGTATCGAAGCGCTGAGATGCCCAAGAACACAAACAAGGTCAACTTCCCCTCTCGATACCTAGATGGATCATCGACTAAAGCGACCATGGCCGTCTCACTCTGTATCCCACCCTGAAGCCAGTTTGAAATGGGCCTAGATAATCGGCCTTCTCAAGACAACTGGAGTTGGAAGGCACTGCCTCTCGATCACCTTGCCAAAAAGGTAATAAGGAGACGATCTGTAATTATTTCTTACCAGGGAGGGTTTTTTTCAAAAGCGGTTTGATCACTGCTTGTTTTAGTTGGTCTGGAAATTTACCCTCCTTAAAGGATGCATTAACTATAGATAGTAGTAGTGTCTTCATGCATCACCCTCTTGGGCAGTCAAGGATGACGGGCAGGGATCGAGAGGGCACATCCTCCTTACACTTCCAAGAAGCTTGTCCACTTCATCAGTATTCACAAACTCAAAATGATCCAGTTTAACATAGTCCACGGAGTCACTGGACACCTCTCTTACAGTTATGGTGGGGAGTCTACTACAGACCCCCAGTCAGACGGAGGAATTGGATGATGCCTTTCTAGAACAGATGACCACCACTCAGAAAGGAGAGATGTAGTAGTGATGGGTGACTTCAACTACCGATAATTTGTTGGAAGTCAACTCAGCAAAACCTCAAGGTCTAGTAAATTCCTCACATTGCCTGGAGACAATTTCATGGTCCAAAAGGTGGAAGAGGCAACACGGATACTATTTTAGATCTGATCCTAACCAACAAGGATGACTTGGTTAATGAAGTGCAAGTGGTGGGATCCTTAGGTGGAAGTGACCATGTTCTCCTAGAGTTTGTTATACAGTGGAGAAGGAGAAGCCAGGCATAGTCAGACACGCATTCTAGACTTCAGGAGAGCAGATTTCAGTAAACTTAGAGAAATACTGGGGCGATCCCATGGTCAGGATACTAAAAGAGAAGGGAGTTCAAGATGGATGGGAGTTTCTCAAAAGGGAGATACTGAAGGCACAAATTATAAAACAGTTCCAGTGAGAAAGAAAAAATGGGAGGTCGCAAGAACCCAGGATGGATGACAAAGGAACTTTCAGCTCAGCTCATAAATTTTAAACGGAACATGTATAAGAAATGGAAAAATGGGGAAATCACCAAAGACGAATCAAACAAATAGCTAGCAAAGGGCTTTTTGATAGTCCGCAGCAAAAGGAAGAAGAAGAAACGGTAGGGGCCACTGCGTGGAGAAGATGGCAAAATGCTAACAGAAGAAAGAGAAAAGGCAGAATTACTCAACCTTTCTTGCCTCAGTCTTCTCAGAAAAGGCAAAGGGTGCTCAACCTGAGGATAATGGAGCAGAGGGAAGAATAGGGGAAATTCAGCACAAAATAAGTAAAGAGATAGTACAGGAATACCTATTTAACCTAAATGAATTTAAGTCTCCAGGACCAGATGAGCTACATCCAAGGGTATTAAAAGAACTGGCCAATGTAATATCGGAGCCATTGGCAATAATCTTTGAAAACCTGGAGAACAGGAAAAGTCCCAGCAGACTGGAGGAGGGCAAAGTTGTCCCCATCTTCAAAAAGGGGAAAAAAGAGGATCCCAACAATATTTCCAGTTAGTCTGACATCAGTACGAGGAAAGATTCTGGAGCAGATCATTAAACAGAGAGTCTATAACATCTAGAAGGCAATGCCATAATCACAAAAAGTCAACATGGGTTTCAGAGAAACAGTCATGCAGACAAACCTAATCTCTTTCTTTGATAAAATTACCAGCTTGGTAGATGAAGGGAATGCTGTGGATATAGTATATCTTGATTTCAGTAAGGCCTTTGACAGGGTTCCCCATGACATTCTCACAAACAAGCTTGTAAAATGTGGGCTGGACAAGGCAACTGTTAAGTGGATTTGTAATTGGTTGACCGGCCGAACCCAAGGGTGCTCAGCAATGGCACCTTTCATCCTGGGAGAGAAGTAACCGTGGAGTCCCACAGGGCTCTGTCCTTGGCCCAGTACTGTTCAACATCTTTATCAATGACTTGGAGGAAAAAATGGGGGCATACTTATCAAATTTGCGCAGATGACACTAAAGTAGGAGGAATAGCTAATACTCCAGAGGACAGGATCAAAATTCAAAGACCTGAATAGACTAGAAAGCTGGGCCAGCCGAAACAGAATGGAACTTCAACAGGGAGAAATGTAAGGTACTGCACTTAGGGCGAAAAAATGAAATGCACAGATATAGGATGGGAGACACCTGGCTTAAGGAGACAACATGTGAAAGGGATCTAGGAGTCAAGTAGACCACAAGTTGAACATGAGTCAACAGTGTGATGCGGCAGCTAACAAGGCCAATGCGATTTTAGGCTGCACCAATAGAAGTATCGTATCTAGATCCAGGGAAGTAATAGTGCCACTATATTCTGCTCTGGTCAGGCCCCACCTGGAATATTGTGTCCAAGTTCTGGGCGCCACAATTCAAAAGGACATTGAGAAACTGGAGCGTGTCCAAAGGAGGGCGACTAAAGGTGAAAGGTCTGGAAACCTTGCCCTATGAAACGACTCAGGGAGCTGGGGATGTTTAGAGCTGAGAAAAGAAGGTTAAAGGTGTTGATAGCCCGTTTAATATTTGAAGGGATGTCATATTGGGAGGGACAAGCTGTTTTTCTGCTGCTCTCCAGACTAGGACCGGAGCAATGGATGCAAGCGCAGGAAAGAGAGATTCCACCTCACAACATTAGGAGGCTTTTCCTGACAGTAGGCTGTTCGACAGTGAAACACACTTCCTCGGAGAGTAGTGAGTCTCCTCCTTGGAGGTCTTCAACAGAGGCTGGATGGCCATCTGTCGACGATGCTTGATCTGGATTTCCTGCATGGCAGGGGTTGGACTGGATGGCCCTTGCGGTCTCTCCAACTCTATGATTTATGATTCTACAGTTTTGTTTTAATGCTTGCATCTAGATCAACTCTATCTGAGAGATTTTTCTGTGAAAAAGTCTTGAATGCATCATAGCAGCTTTAGTTGGTTCCAAAAGTAGGTTCAGGGCGGGAGGCAGTGTAGTTAGCTCTTTACACCACCCTGACAGGCTTACCCCCCCACTATGTGTTGCTGCCACCGGTTGCCCACAGGGCAACAGCAGGATTTCCTCTGGTCTTGGTGGCCATTCAAGGGTGGTGGTGGGGGGGGAGGGGGTTCCAGTGGCAGCTCCATTGCAGGGGCCAACCAGGCCAGCTACATTGGAGCAAGCAGCCAGACATGACATGGAAGCAGCCATCCACATTCCCTCCAACACCCAAGAGCTGGCTATCTGGACAACATGCTGAATGCCACTAGGATGCACCCAAACCTGTTTGCATGATGGTGGCAGGATCCCAGGTGAGGATCAGTACCTCCATCTGTGTAGACCCCCTTCATACTGCTGGTCTCTGAGTCGCCATGGATTTCCACTACACACTGCAGCACCAGGGCCCTAGCAGCAGGCTGTATTTGATTTTAAGGAACAACAGCCCTCTGATTGGAAACCTTAACTATCAGACAGCAAAAACAATGAAATGAATAAGCTCTTACTAGTAGTGGACAACCAGAGCTTGGACAGTCCTTCATAGAGTAAAATCATGGCAAATCATATATACATTGCAAAGTGGCACTGATTTGCACTTTGTACTTGTTTGAAGGCACACAACTCATACACAGTGGATCATTGAAAAACATAATACTGCTGTTGGAATGGTTATTTAATACCAAAGGCAAAGAATGGAAACCTTTGTGAGAGCAGACAGCATAGATACAACAAAATCTACCAAAAAAATAAATAAAAAGTTTTATTTGACCAACCCAAATGCATCATGCAAGCTTTGAAACTTCATCGGACCTCTTCATCAAGCAAATATCTTAAAATAATTTTTTTTGTTGTGTGCTATCAGTCGATTCCAACTAATAACCCGAGGAGGATTTCTTGGTAGAATTTGTCTTCCTCTGAAGAACGTGTGACTGCCCAAGGTCACCCCACTTATCCCTCACCTGGGGACCCCTGCCAGTATCCTAGTTCAACACTCAAACTCGAAAAATAAAATATTAAAGAAAAGGAAAGGTTTCCCTTTAACATGCAGTTAGTCATAAGCAACTGTAGGGATGGAGCTCATCTCGATTACTAAGTCATGGTCTGAAGATGACTCCGATGGTCATGTGGCCAACACGACTGCACAGAATGTTATAACCTTCCCCCTGAGAAGTGGTAGCTGTTTATTTGCATTGCATGCTTTTGAACTGTTATGTTGACAGAAGCTGGGACTATGACAGGAAGCATTCCATCATGCTGTGCTTGGAATCAAACTGCTAACCTTCCGATCTTATGATGACAAAATTGGCATCTTCTTAATCACTAATGCTATGTGTCCTACATGATACCCAGTATGAAAAACGACAACAGTGCGTGTTGAACAGAAGTACTGGAAGAGAGTAAATGAAGTTTAATCCAAGAGAGATGCTCCCGGTCCATGAAGTGTAAATAAGGAAATAACAAACCTGTGCTGCATGGGTTACCTACCCTTGAAGACAAGGTTTGTAGTTTGAGTGACTCCTGGAATCAGCCTTGAACCTGAATGCACAGTTTTTGTAGTGGCTGACAGTGCATTTGGACTATTAAAACTAATGTGCCAACTGAGTCGGTCATGGGTACATGTTTCTTGTTAGGATATTTTAATATGCTTTAACTGGGGCAGACTTGAACACTGTTCAACATTTCAGCTAATCTAAAAGGCTACAGCAGCCGATTGTTAACAGAGTGGTACAAGAGCACATGGCGCCTCGGTTGGCAACAAACAACCAATTCCACCCCCACAACCCCCCTTCCCCATTATGATTGAGAGTGAAAAACTTTTGAAGTGTTTAGACACTGGATTCTAGATTTTACAATAAATCCAATATTTCTTTCTTGAAGGAAACGTTTTTCTAAAGTGAAAGTGAATGGGTTATTTCAAACATGTACAAGCTCCTCTTTTGTTCAAAGCTTTCATGCTGCATAACCTGAAAACCCTTGGTCAAAGAGGAAAGCCTGTTTGAAGAAGGACATATGCCAGGAATCTGGCAGATCCTGCCATAAAAATGGTTGCTAATTGCTGTTCTTTTTTATTGGAGAAAAGATTGATTGTGTTTATACTGCTGAATGTAAATTGCAACCCGAAGGCAGTTTATTATTGTTATAAACCTGTAAGAGGGATTTGGTGGTGAAGCCAATGGGATTTGTAGTGTTTGTGCAAAGAAAAATAATTGGCTGGCCAGGTAATGAGCAGATATTTGGGGGAGGGGGGGCAAGAGAGATGGTGGTAATGATATTCACCAAGGCCAGTTCATGAGAACAGCTTGAAAGGGGCTGTGTGTGAGAGGGGCGGGATGTGACATCACTGAATGAAAAAAATGTTTGGGTTTGAGTGAATGGGAGTAAAGTGCAGAACCCCTCATTCATTTATTCATTCGGGTTCTGTCATGATGATATAAAGAGTTTTAGATTAAGTCATCAAGTTAGTAATTAGTTACATGCACATTGATGATAGGTACATACAACCTTCACCTTGTGTTGACGTGTTGGAATGTTTGAAGGCAGACAGTTAAAGCTGCTGACATATTTAGTAGTGAATAATTATTATTATATATTTGCCCACAATATATATATATATATCTATATATAAATAAGATCTACAGTGTCTAGCAATATATATATGGATTAAAAAAAGAATGTACTGTAGGGCCAAATGAATAAGCATTGTGGGAAATGCCCATCGGTGGCCTGATTTGTAAGCGAATGTGTCACGTAAGCAAAACATAGGCTAACAGACAAAGAATCTTTCACACCCGGAGAAGATTTACACTGAGAGAGGTTCCACAGAAACATAATCAAAACGCATCAATAGCTTTCCCAAACAGAGGATGTCCGGAGACCAAAGATTGCTCACATTGGGTTGCTTTGATGTAGGGACCAAGCCTCCGCTGAGAGGGGGGGGGTGATTTGGGGAGGACATCTGAGAGGGAAGGAAAAAGGATGGGGGGCACAGGTCATTTTAAATTAAGGCTTCCCTTTGTGTGCCTCAGATTCTCAAAGACGTGACCAGGAATGTTTCTACCTTATCTTTTTCAATAAACTTTCTGATTTACCTGAAGTTTGTCGTGGATTTGGTCAGAACAATCCCAAGTCTCACATAAGCCCACAAACCTAAGGTGTGTGCACTGCTACCTGTACTTGCATCTAGGATTAGTCTTCTACACAAGTCATAATGTTACTTCTTGGTTCGGTTCCGAAATAAAATTCTGCTGTTAAACACAGTGTTTAACAGCAGAATTTTATTTCTGGAACCAAAGAAACCATAAGACAGGTTTAATGAATCGAAGGCAATGGCAGTTATGACACTGTTTGGAAGCTATCAACGCGAAGGTGGCAAGTAGTCACTTAAAATCTACTTAGGTGACACCATACATCTTATCTTTTCCTCTAGTTTGGGAGGAGATGAAAAAATAATTATTCTAAATTCAGGATGCATTTCTAAATCTTCATAGGACAATTTTCAGTGTAGTGTTAGACCGTAAAGAAAATAATGATATATGCAGAAATGGCTCAAGAATGTTAGTCTCAATTAAAAAGTTGTTATTACGGTAATGCAATATACAACCTTGTCTATTTTTTAAGACTCCCTTCAGGGGGGAAAGTATTGTGTGGTGTTGTGATCTGTACTTGAGTCAACTTTGACTAAAATTAATCCAAAGCAGAGAAAGTAGTACAAAATCAAAACCACATCTAGAAAACACTATTTATACGCTGTTCATAACTTGAATTAGTTCTTTTACATTTGCTAGAAATAAGTATGCCATCCAGGAAAAATTACAACATGCATAATAAAAATGCTCTCATAGAGAACATTTTGGATACAAGAACTAAACCTCAAAAATATAGAAACACTTGTGAGGAGCCATAATTTAAAAGATTAGCCATATATAACATTATATAGACTCACCAGGGATGTAGCCCCTCACCAATTGAAGGGCGCACGTGCCCATTGCACACAAGCCCCATTGTTTCCAATGGGGCTCGAGATAGGTGGAATTCGCCTTACGCGGCGGCATCCGGAACGGATCCCCGCATAAGGCGAGGACGCACTGTAGTGTCATAGTATCTTAACTTCTCCTTTTTCCAAGTCTAAATCTGCTCTTCATATGTTTTTCTGTGTACAAGTGGAACAAGTAGGATAATAAAACGCAGCTTTGCCTGACCTCCAGTGTTGCCAACAACCCGAAGATATTCCCGGCATGTTTTACAAAATCCCGGAATCCCTCCCCAATATTACCCAGATATTCAGTCAAATTCCCAGAAAGTTCTCGTATGTAATATAGTGGATCTTTGCAAATAAACGTAACCTTAATTAAATAAAAAAATAATTGAACTTATTTCAACTCTCAAATTACCATTGAACCACCAAAGATCTTTCAGTCCTTTTATACTTTAAAGATATTCCTTTTGGCATGAAGGGGTCCAGGAAGCTTTGTGCCAAATAGAAACGTGGTAGGCTGCAACCACACTGCAGAAATAATCCAATTTGACACCCCTTTAACTGCCCTGGCTCAGTGCTATGGAATCCGGGAATTGTAGTTTGTGAGAAAGAGCTCTGGTGCCACAATAAACTACAATTCCACGCATCTGAGGAAGCATAAGTCCAGGAAAGCCATGCTGCCAACTTTCTTTCAGTGAGTCTCAAAGGTGCTACAAGATCTCTATCATCATCACGTTATTATTACATTATTAAATCCAAATGCAGCTGAAGAAGTGGACTTAAATTGGCAACACTTGATATAGTGTAGACTCTTTCTCTGGGGCTGTGATCTGGACCGGAGGCAATTCCCTTGTCAAACCAGGGAATCCTGGGAATTGTAGTTTGTTGTGACATGATGTGTGGTGTGTGTATGTGTGTGTGTGTTGTGGTGTGTACCTTGAAGTCTGAAGAATAGCCAGACAATCCGACAGAGAGAGGGTAAGGCAGGCAGGCAATTGGGAAGCCAGCCACAGGCACAGCAACCAAGCCAAGCCAAGCTTCCTTCACTCCTCCTCGCAGCAACAGGCGCACCCAGAGCCACAACACAAGCGAGCCAAGCAGCAGCAGCAGCACTGCTCCCTGCCTCTGCCCTGGCTGAGTTTTCCTGAGGGAGGGGGTGGCCGCTGAGCTTTTCTTTGGGGGGGGATGACATCTCTGATTGGCTGAAAACTGTTAGTGTGACTCCAATGATTGTTTGCTCTGTAGCCCGCTCTCAAAGTCAGGGCCACTGTTGGAATTGGCAACAGTGCAGTGACTTCCTGCCAATTGTGAAGCTTACTACAATTTGCTACTCACTACAATTGGGGTTCATCATTGTAAAGCAGGCTCTAGACCACAAATTTTATGCACAATAAATAACTCAGACAATAGGTCTGGATGCAGATAGTTTAAAGTCAAGGCGAAATGTCATCCAGGACTAGGGTTGCCATAACCCGGCTGCAACCAGGTTTTTTCCAAGTTTTGACAGCACCTGCCACCACGTCACAGGTGCGGCCAAAAACCGGGAAAAACCCGGTTCAGCAGGGTTGCTGCTCCGCAACCCGCAGGGCCTCGCTGGCCTCCTTCCTCCACTGCGCATGGCCGCGCAGAGGAAGAGAAGGGCAACAAGGCCTGGGGTGGAGGAGGCAAAGGGGAGGCAGCCTCCTGCGCGCACCGCGCCAACCTCCCTCCCCGCCTCCCTGCAGCCTCCCCCCCTCCTGGCCTCCGGAGCCAAGCAGGAGGGAGGAGGGAGGCCCCGGGATTGCCAGCGCCCCCGCACCTTCATTCCGGGCCTCTGTGGAGGCCAAGAAGGAGGACAGGCCCCGGCGATCGCCGGCGGCCCCGCGCCTTCCTTCCTGGCCTCTGAGGAGACCGAGGCATCCGGATAGGCCGGGAAGGAGGGTGCTGGGCCGCCAGTGATTTAATTCTGAAATGTAGGACACTTTTTTTAGTGTCCTACTTTTCAGAATTTTGTCCTACATTTCCCCCAGTTTGGAGGTCCTCATTTATGGCAACCCTATCCATGACTGACTAAATTACGTTTGGTTTTAGCAGCATATGTGAGGAATGTAGTCTGGCTTCAACTGAATTCTTCACTCATTACCAGATAATTTTGCCTTTGTGGGCAAGTATCCACTCAATGTATTACAAAAACTTTTTTGGGGAGGCAGTTTCATATGTCTGCATTGGTGGTTCAGTGGTAGAATTCTCGCCTGCCACGCGGGAGGCCCGGGTTCGATTCCCGGCCAATGCAACAGATTTTTTCCCATTATATTTTGGCCTAGTGGCGGGAAACACTGTAATTAACATTAATGTATGTGTTTTAATTAAATTTATATTCTAAAAATAATGTTGCCTAAAATGATGATAAACCAAAACATAAGAGTTTGTCTAAAAATGTGCTTTGAACAATTTTGAAAATCCAGAAATCCAGCAACCATGCAGACAAAATTGTAAGTGCTTCCTACATACTATTAGCACAACACAACCAAAAATCTGAAAAGACGGTCTTGGAAAAATGCTCTGGAGATGCCGGGGATTGAACCCGGGACCTCACACATGCGAAGCGCGCGCTCTACCACTGAGCTACATCCCCCAGCTGTCTGTGGTTGCTCAGTAAAGTACATGCATTCTGCACAAATGCATGCTTAGGAAAAAACATTAATTCTGATAATTATGTACCCTTTTCAAATAAAAAAGGAAGAAAACAAGTACGACCGAGCCACATAAGCCATAATAATTTCAAGTGACACACAGACAAAGGAAATACCAAAAGAAATCACTCACTCAATATGCCTTAAAGGTCACGCTGCATTTCACAAAGCCCCTCCTCCTATTCTTGCCTAAAAAGCTGGCAGGCTTCCAGAAGATCACTGTTCGTTTTCTTTGCGTTGACCTGAAACTCAAAAGTATCTTCTATTTCAATGCCTCTTCAGAGAAAGTTATTAATTTCTGTCAACTTTATGCTTTAGAAGGCAAAACAAAAATCACTATCAAGTTTTAAAGCTGCATCCTGCTTCATCCCCAAGAAAGCTGGTTTCCAGTGTACAAAGTAATAGCCTTTAGTTGTTCCTACCATGTAAATGTTTGCAATTGACTTCATACATCTAATCTATCAAATAAGCAAGTATGAAATTAATACATAAACTATGCTATCCAATTGTAAGACAGTGGGGAAAAATGATACAAACCTTAAATAGGAAAAATAAAAAACTATTATGTGTAAAGAGTTAAAATGTATCAAATACCTCAATTATTAGAACACTGCAGCAAAATTATGCTGTTTTGAGTTTTTAGTACAGTATACCTTTTATCTTGCACAAGATGCATTTTGTATACACATTTTCAGCCACAAAAGCAACCTCCCTCCACAACGTAATTTGTCACTATTTACTAAAAGAAATTCCACTTTTAATTTGATCTCAAGTCATTTCTACATAGGTCATCTTGTGATTCCAATTTTAATTCATTATATTAAAAATACAGCTGATGATGGAGATGTTCCTATTCCTTTGCTACCACTTGCAGTATGGTATCAGTTTAAAGGGGGAAATAATCTTGCTGCAAAAGGGTGCTTTTTCCCCTTAATGCAGGCAAAACTAAAAACAGGGGGCATGTTTTTAAAATATTCAAAAGACATGCTATTAATAATTAGAGGTAATTACTGCATGTAAAGAGTCAGGGGAAAACAGCTGCTCCTTTGGTGGTTTTATAGAACATAATAATGGTTTTAAGGAACAGCATTTTTGGGTGCGGGAGAAACTTTCATCCCAGAATACTGTAATTTTGTTAACATGGAGATATTAAAGCTTGGTATACTACCCAACATAGTCAGATGTCAATTGGGGTTTTATCCCTTTAGTTTAGAGTGCAGGTCTCTACACAGTACTTAAACTCATTCTCTGCTTCCAAGTTGTTATGATTAAAATGACTCTAATAAACAGAGGGAGAAAAAAACCTGCAGAAATATAAAGTTTTATCTCTTACTCTGAGAACTATTGATTTCCAGAAATAATCTTTGGCGACACACTTTTTAAAAAAATCCTTAAAGGTTGATTTTCAAAGTGCTGTAAGTATACAGAGTACCAAAGTAGACCTTTCTTATACGCTGGGGTTTGGTTCCAAGATCCCCCGTGAATAACAAAATCCATTGATGCTCAAATCCAGTTAAATATGACATAGCAAAATAGTGTCCCTTATAAATAATGGAAAATCAAGTTTTGATATTTGAAATTTATACTTTTTTTGAACATTTTCAAACTGTGGATGCTTGAATCTGTGTATAAAACATCCGTGTATAAGAAGGGCTGACTGTATTTTATATGTCTCCAGTTTTATTTAATTCATGATACAGGCCGAGGTCCCTTACCTGAAATGCATAGGGCTGAAGTGTTTTGGAATTTGGAATATCTGTATTTGATATCTGTACATACTGAGATATCTTTAAAATAGGACTCAAGTCTAAACACAGAATTCATTTATGTTTCATATATACCGTGTATATAGCCTGACAGTAATTTCATACAATATTTTAAATAATTTTGTGTGTGAAACAATGCTTATGCACATTGAACCATCAGAAAACAAAGCTCTCACTGGCTTAGCTACCCATGAGAAAAGTTTTAGTTTTTGGAATATTTCTGATTTCAGATTTCCAGATACCGGAGACTCAACCTGTATACTTAATTTATTCTCTATGAAATTTAATAAGCATTGTCATTGTGTGCGTTCAAATTGTTTCTGACTTACGGCAACCCTATCTTGAGGTTTTCTCAGATTTCTTCAGAGGGGGTTTGCCATAATCTTCCTCGGAGCCTGAATGTGTGTTACTTGCAGCCCAAGGTCACCCAATGGGATTCCAAGTGAGGATTTGAACACTAGTCTGCAGAGTCATAGTCCAACACTCTGACCACAAAGTAGAGTGGCTGAAGCAGGCAACACTACACCACACTGGCTCACTCATAAACACACAAACATATATGTCCACATACAGTTTTTGCATTTCCTAAGTCTATATCTTGCTTATATTTATTACTGCATATGCCATTTTACTATGCCACTTAAGATGTGAACATCTATGGATTTTGGTGTATATCAGGGGTAGGCAACCCTTTTGAGCTGGGGGCCGGGTTGCTGTCCCTCAGACAACTGGGGGGCCGAAGCCAAAAAATAAATAAATAAATTTTAAAAATTAAATAAATAAATAAACCGGGACAAATGTAGGACAAAATTTTCAAATGGAGGGCACTTTTTAAATAAAAAATGGAGGACACAGGAAAAAATTTGCTGATTTTTTAAAAAAGGTTAAGATAAATGCATGTTTCTGAGGCTTCTATAGACAATTGCCCCACCATGCCCCTTGCGCGAGACGCCAAAGGCCCCGGCGGCAATCAGCGGCAGGACCGGGCTAGGCCCGGTCCCAAGGCCTCGCTGGGCCGCATCCGGCCCGCGGGCTGCAGGTTGCCTACCCCTGGTGTATATGCTTTGGTATACCAGCAGATACCTAGGGCCTACTTGTACAACTACACAGTGTTAGAACATATAGATTTATTAAATTTTGGAAGGTGTGTGGACTTCACTCTGACCTCAAACTGACGTCCTAGGGGCACCACCATTTCTCCAAAACAAGGAGGTCAGGTAGACAGCTTGCAAAGGGGGGGATAGGAGCCCTAGAAGATAATAAATAGAAAATCCCCACAGGAAGTTTGGAAATGGCTAAAGGAAAAAGCCATCACCTCCAAAACCAACACAATGCTGTTTTCAGCCTCACACTTGATGGACCAGTGATCAATGACCCACTGTCATTGATCTGTTTGCCTTCCCCGATTGTGTCAAGACCCAAGTGCATTGACTAGGCTCGTCTTAACGAAGCCCAGGTCCTTACATCCTTTGTCTCGGCTTGGACCAAACCATTAAGCTCATCGCCAGAGACTAGATTTTGCCTATAAATATTAGTAGACTTGTCCACCTAGTGTGCTACTTTCAGAATACAGCTTGGTTCACACCAGACTGGACTCTGATTTCGGGGGCCATGTCTCTTCCGTCATCCACATCTGCACTGGATTCTCGGAGAAGCCTTCAGAAGTATCTCCCATAGTTTTGCCTCTCTCACCCTCTCCCTAATTTCCCTCCTTTGCTTTCATTGAACATTGATTGTGTGTGTGTGTGTGTGTGTCCCTTGCTGTGTGTTTGTTTCCCTTTTTAATAAATATTTAGACTTTAATTGGAGCAGTCTGTCTTCACGTCATATCTTAAGTGATCGTTCAGTCCTCTGGCATACACTAAGGAACAAAATCTTGTGGGGACGTTGTTAACCCTCCCTCTTAGCAATTCGAGTTAAATTAAGAAATTCCCCTAATTAGAGACTTCCTAACAACAGCAAGGTTTGCTACCAGTACATTTGTTATTAAAACAGGAGTGATCAAATACCTCCAAGCCAGGGAACACTGGGCTAGAGAAGGAAGATCAGAAAGCTGTGGGCTGTAAGAAACAATAATTGGACTTACAACATGGTTCTGTAATAAAATTGTTAATAAGGCTCTGGGCACCTTCATTTGTGAAAACCAATTAAGAGCTGAAAATGCACTCTGCCTGACAACGTATTAGGTAGTACAAATGTCTTCTACTATTTCCTTGATGCTAATGAAGTTCTTAACAAAGACATGTCCTAAAGTCTTTGAGTACTGATGTTTTTGATACTGAGCATCATCAACTGCTTGCAGTGGCAATTCGGAAAGCAAAAGAGCAGGAGATGATCCAAAGCAGAGTGGCTGAAGCAGGCAACAAACAGTGAGGAAGGCAGAGGGAAAGTCACAGCCACATAAGCCAAGAATGTGTCCTTCCAAAGTCCTCACAGGTTTGACATCTTGCCATTCCCAGTATTTATGGTAGTGTCCTGAGGAGAAACAGAATGAAAAAACCAAAATGATAGTCGGCCGTCAGTACCTCTCTGGGTCTTCTGGATATATCTGCTCAAGTCTAATCCCAGCAAGTAGACATCTCATCTCCTCAGTTAGGTCTTAGGTCTCTCACACAGCCACACTCTCTAGCCAATAGCAATTTTACCTGTACAAGGTAAAAAGACAGGTGAGTTTCTAGCAACTACTAAACAGGGCTTTCATATCATCTCTTAACCTTCTTTTCTCCAGGCTAAACATCCCCAGCTCCCTGAGTCATTCCTCATAGGGCAAGGTTTCCAGACCCTTCACCATTTTTGTCGCCCTCCTTTGGACACATGGCTCCAGTTTCTCAATGTCCTTTCTGAATTGTGGTGCCCAGAACTGGACACAATATTCCAGGTGGGGCCTGAGCAAAGCAGAATACAGTGGCACTATGACTTCCCTTGATCTAGACACTATACTTCTATGGAATGAATGGTCTCCATGCTCTTCACAGGCATCTCTTTCTCCTGCCTGACAGAGCCTTCATATTATTATATTGCTATAACACTTTTCAAAGAACGGTTTCAGAAAGCCCAGTCCTGAGAGACCTGGAGTTCTCCTGGCGAGAGAGAGGAAGAGGCAGACGGAGAGCCTCAAACTATGGGGCTCATCTTTCAGCTCCTGCTGACCTGGGACACAGCCACCTCCAGCGCCGCCTCGCTGACCGCGTCCTGGCCAATCGCAAGGCGCCACGTAGCCTCGCAGGCATTGAGGCCCCGCCCCTTCCCTTTGTCTCCGCCCCTCCCCTGTTCCTTGTTTGCGATCCCTGAGTGGCGGGTGCTGATTGGTGGTTTTCTGCGCAGCCAATCAAAGGCATGCAGCTCAGGGCAAGCGCGCGGCGGCGCCCTCTTAAAGCCCGCGCCCAGCCCTGGCGGCAGGCGGAGCATCGCCGGGAAAGCCTTCCTTCTCCTTCTCCCTCGGAGCCGCGCATCGCCAGGAGGCCGCCTTCAAGCAGCGAAGGGCCCGAGAAAGGCAGGGCCACAGTCGCTGGCTCTTCCCCAGCGCTCCCGGTCCCTTGGCCCCGCTGCTAAGAGAGAAAGAGGGCTTTCCTGAGCCCGAAGGAGAGAGCGATGGGCGCCCGGGGAGCCTTCCTGCTGGCCCTGGTTCTGCTGGCGCTGGCGCTCCTTCCAAGGCGGGCCAGGAGCCAGGAGGAGCCCCCCGGGGAAGGTAGGCGCCCTCCTTCCCGCCAAGGGCCCTTGGAAGCGATCCCTGGGTCCGTAGAAGTGCTCTGGAGGAGCTGCAGGCAGGGCCTGGCAGAGTGTCCCCTCCAGGGATCCCTGTGTCTTTCAGGGCAACCTTTGGTTAAAGTTGGGCATAGAGTTGCAGTGGAGGACCCAGAGATCCCCAGAGAGAACAGACTCATACCATCCACGAATCATCGAAGCTGCAGATATGGAGGGATGAGGGATAAGGAAATCTCAGCCTGTGGGCGAAGAAGGCACCGCCGGGGCTGCTCTCTTCTGCTTCTTCTTCCTTGCCTTCTTAGCGCCACGGTCTTAAGCGCTGCCTTGCTCAGCAGCAGCATCAGAGCCCTGGGAGGCTGATCTGTCGCCCTGGAAGACGCCTAAAACTGGCCAAGAAAGGACTCTGCTGTTTTCTTTTTGCCCTCAGGAGAGCCTCTGTGTTAAGAGGCAGTCTATCCCTTGGGTTCAGCTCTTTGGGGGCTGCAGCAGGGGAGAAACTCAGGCCTGTTACAGACTGCCAAAATAAAGCTGCTTGGGGTCTCTTTGGAGGTATGCTGTTTAAATGATGCATGCATCCTAAGAATCCAGAAGCTGCACTAAAGCTTAGTGCTTAGGAATGGAGTGTGGCTTTGGCGCGACCTCCGGACTCTTAGGACCCATGCATCATTTAAATAGCATACCTCCAAAGAGACCCAAAGCAGCTTTATTTTGGCAGTCTGTAACAGGCCTGAGTTGATGATGGTGGCTTCCTGAGGGTGAGAGGTACTTTTCTGAACTAGCAAAGTGGTTTTTGCAGTGAGGGAAGGTGAAGGGATGATGAATAGATCACTCAGATGTATGTTACGTTCCTATACATTTTGGGATTTATCTATAACAAGAAGATACTAGATTTCAATACCTGGCAACTGAGGTGAATATTAGTGAATGAGCAAGAACTCAAGAGAGAAGACTGGCAGCCTCTCAGACAGAAGGAGGAGGAGGAAAGACCAGCCTGGAAACCTGGAGAGCTGCTGGTATTTACTCTGCAGACTCTGTGTTTGCTCTGTGTGAAGGCAGTGTGTGTAGACCTGCATGGCTTTTCAGCTGGACCTCCTCCCATTGAGCTTGGAAACAATGTCAAGTATTGCATGCATCTGGCATTCATGCCAGACGGTGTAAATTATTTGTTGTCATACAAAGGAGTTCTCTGGAGAGGCCCATGTTACAATTTCTCACTGTAATCAAACCATCCTAAACCCTATAATTATTTCACCTTGAGACCAAAGCCAGCTTTAAAGGCAAATATTTACATCTAAGCTCAGTCATTTCTTTCTCAGTTAGCTCAGTGTTGTCCAAACATATGAGTTAAAATAAGGGTATAATCTTTGGGATGGATGAACTAAATGTAAGTATTACTTAAGGGGTTTTGAAAAAGGTGGTCACACAATTGCCTTTCAGCATGGATTGCATTTACTGCAGGGCGAGGGATAATATTTGCCCTTTCATATAATAGTCACTGGAGCTTCCATCAGTACAGACTGTAAGCTTTAATTTAAGCATACTGATGCTGGGGGAAAACAAGTGCTTATTTATGTCAAGTAAAATACTTCAACAACAATGTAAGGTATTTGGTTTAGTGCAGGGCTGAGGAACATGGGTTACTCCATTTCTTGTGGGACTGCAACTCCCATAGTCCTGGTCAACATAGCAGCCTAATATAAAAAATGAGCTCCCCCCCCTTCATGCCACTCCTTGACTGGGACACTTGTTTGCTCCAACCACTGGGACACCATTAAGATCTCATTTTATCACAAACATTTGTCTGTTTCTACTAGAACTAGCTTGCACAGTATGTGGCTACCAAGCCTAATCCTATTCACTATCATAATAATTATGACCTGTCTGGCCCTTTTCAAGGTATTGTTTTGTTATTATTGCAACTTAAAAAAAGAAAAGGGGAAGGTGAGAAAAATGGAATCTAGCAATACTTTTAAGACTAACTGGTTTGTGTTTTTTTCATGAGCTTTCATGGTTATCAGTCCACTTCCTTAGATATCTAGAAGACCTCATGCTAAAACATAAACCAGTTAGTCTGAAAAGTGCTGCAAGATTGCTTCCGGCCCCCTTTCCCTTTTTTGCATATTATAACTGAAAACTTGAGAGAAAGATTGATGCTCTTAGAGTGGATTACTAGTTGTTAATAAGACAGTACCCTGCCCTCAGGATTACAAAAGACATGACACAAAAGGGGAAGGGAATGGCAATGGGGAAAGGGATCAAGTCCAGCAGTTCTTCTCTGAGGTTAAGGCCATGACAGATTTGGGACTTATTGAAATAGGATGCTTTCAGTGGACTTCCTGTGTATTGCAATGTCAGATTTCATGTATTAAGGATAATTTTCTCCTCTGAACAGAGCCTGTTTCTGAAGAAGAGACTGATGATATAGATGATGAAGATGACGATGACGATGATAGAGAAATAAAAGAGGAAAATGGTGTATTGGTGTTGAATGATGCAAACTTTGATACTTTTGTTGAAGGCAAAGATACTGTACTTCTTGAGTTCTATGCTCCATGGTAAGTTTGCTCCTTCCAGAACTTCCATCTTCTCTCTCGAAACCAATTTACACATATTGCTAGAGAGATATCTGCCACATGTGTGTTGTTGGTTACATGATAAATATTCTTTATAATTTGCCCTCCACAATATGAATCCTCGTCACCTTTATGCACAGACAAAGAAAATGGCAACACTGGCATCAATAAGTTTAATAGTAACCTGTGCTGTATCCACACTGCAGAAATAATCCAGTTTGACACTATTTTAAGCACATCATGTATTAGCCCATCGCTCTGTCCTCAATGTATTTTTATTGTGTTTTTAATAGATATTTTAATTGAAACATGGTTAATCCTGTTTTAAGGGGGGGAATTTGGGACATAATTTTGTAAATGTGGATTTTAATGTGTTGTGAGCCGCTTTGATTGTCTCGTCACAGAAAAGCGGGATACAAATAAACATTTTATTATTATTTATTTAAGCACCATGGTTCAAATCTATGGAATTCTGTGAATTGTAATTTTGTGAGACATTTAGTCGTCTTTGTCAGAGTTCTGGTGCTGCAACAAACTGCATTTCCCAAAACTCCATATCATTGAGTTAAAGTCATGTCAAACAGGATCATTTTTTGCAGTGTGTATGCAGCTCTGACTTCCTGAGTTTTCCTAATGTATTTCAGACTGTTCCAAAATCCTGATTCAGAATGAACATGGGTTACTTGTAAATGTGGTAGAGTAGTTGGTGCAAGTGTAATGTACATGGTATATTAAGTTTGAGTGTATAGGATACATCTATTACATCTTTTACATTTTAAAGTAGTTCCTTTATTGACAAAATGTGATGTTACTAAGCTTTTTGAATCAACGCAATATGGATGCAAACCTGTATTGTGTGGGGAGAAAGTAACACTTCCTTCATGGCTTATAGCCCTTTCATTCTGCCAGAAGGCATATTAAAAAGGCATTCGTATGCTTTGCTAGCCATTAATTAGCTGGGCTAAAACTAGATGCATGTCTGCACAGTTCTGCAACTGTAGTAAGAGAGGTGATGATTCTGTTCTGAAACTCCAGTGTGTATACTGTACTTGCTCAGAAGTCAACTGTCTTCTCCTAGCTACAGAACTGTAGCTGACTACTACCCCAGCACCTCCCAGTCACTGAAGGGCACTCTGGGGGGGCAACAGCCCTTTGAAGTAGTATGTGCGGGTGTATGTCTATATTTCACTATGACGTATTTAATATTTTCTTCCACAATATCGCCCAAACAACATATGCTTACATAACCAAAGGTTATTCACCTGTATGTTACCAAAAAGATTGCAACTTGTATCTACAAGGATTTGACCTGTTCTTCATACTATACCTCCATTTATTTGGAAAAAAAGACAATAGCATGTTGAGAATGGGGAAAATATCAATATCAACATACAGTATTTTTAATGCTAATCCTGCTAAATGGCAGAGAAAATTTGTGCACACGAGAAGCAAGGCTGCCCCCTTCCTTACTTGCCTTTCGTTGGCAAGCCAAAATGGCTTTATTCAAGCAGGCTTTAAATGTATAATCATGGGGTGGCTTGGCTATTTGTTATATAGGGTGGATATCATGGTTTTAGTGTGGTTTTAATATTTGTAATTTTATATTGTTTTTAGATGAAATTTCAACTGTGTTATTGTAATAGGTTTTTAGAATTTTATTTGTGAGCTGCCTTGGGTCCCCTCCGGGGAGAAACACAAAATATAAATCAAATAAATAAATAACCCCCCCCCCCTTTACAATGTAGCACTTCAGCTAGAAAAAAATGGCTGAAAAAGGTTTTTAAAAACATATGAAATCAACACAAAATATAGTAGTTTGACTTTCCTTGTCCTCAGTCTCTATCCCCATGGAAATCATCTCTGTTTTGGCTGATTTCCAGAATTAGATTTCACTTTTGGTCATGTTAGAGTGGCTGTATAGTTTGCATGGCATATAAAGGGATAGACCCACCTTAGTTGCCAATTGTTCAACAACACGGGCCCAAAAACATTATTTTTGAATAGGTATGCTGCCTGGCCAAACAGTGTATTGAAATAAAATCAGTCTTGTTCTTGCTCAGATGCTTCCTTGCTGTGGTGTAGAAACTGAATTGTAAAGTTTAAAACTTAACTGAATTTTCTTCTCTCCCTTCCTCACTCCTCTGTCTAGGTGTGGGCACTGCAAGCAGTTTGCTCCAGAATATGAAAAAATAGCCAAAACACTGAAAGAAAATGATCCTCCCATCCCAGTTGCTAAAATAGATGCTACATCAGCTTCTGCTGTGTCAGGTCGCTTTGATGTTAGTGGTTACCCAACCATCAAAATCTTGAAGAAGGGGCAACCTGTGGATTATGAAGGCTCAAGAACAGAGGCAGGTAAGGAATACTATGTATCTTTTTAGTTATTTCTAACAAATGAAATTAAGGATGTGGAATCCTATTTTAAATGCAGGCTGCAATATATTTTTTTTGCACTGTTTGTGCTGCAGCCTGCATTTAGCCTGTAGTTAAGCCGCATCTATGAGGCTAACTTGAGTGTTATTTTCTAAAACAGACAAGTGCTGCTTTGCATGTTTCAAGGATCCATTTATAGAACTGTGCAAGTACAATGGTCCCTCTACATTCTCTGGGGTTAGGGATGAAGGAACCCGTGAATGTGGAAAAATCCCAACAACACTATTCTTACCTAAGAAAACACTTCTCTAGGAATCTCCAGGTCCTCCAGTGCAACTATGGTCAACATCTGCCAGAGGTTGATCATAGAATCATGCTGGAGGACAAATGTCCAAAGAAGTGTTTTCTCTAGGAACTTCTAGGTTCTCCCGCACAACTCTATAGTCAGCTTCTGGAAGAGTTGCACTGGAGGATCTAGAGTCCTAGAGAGAACATAATAATCAAATCTGCAAAAGTCAAAGCCACAAATGTGGAGAGCCAACTGTAACTACAATTTTTCCACGATGAGATGTATAGACTTTGTTCACACAACAAGTATCTTCAACCTCTTTTAGTACAGAAGTCTGTAAAGGGATGTACAAAATATTTGTAAACCTCATTAGAGTGTGCAAAGTAATCCTAAAGCAACCATACTTTGCATTACAATCTTTAAAATATATTCAGCATGACCAAATTTATTTTACAGATCATAGGCAAACTGCAGGCTCAGTTTTCATACTTTTATATTTTGCTAATTTTGGTAAAAAGATGGCCTCAAAGTGTTTGACAAATTTAAGTGGGTGTTTTTATTGCAAAATCATAGCTGCGTTGCAGCAGCATCAGACAGACAGGTGTTTAATGAAGCCAGCTACTCAGGTATACACCTATACTTCCGCATAAGAGACTAGTTGTTCAGTTTTTCTCTCATTGGAGTGAGAAGTGCTCCATTTGAGTTCATGGTCCAGTGACAACTAGACTTGCCAAAGGATGGTTAGGTCCCTTCTGTCCTGAATTTTGTTGGTCTCGTGGAAATAGCCTGCTTTCAATCTAGAGGTCCTTGCTTCACACAATCTGTCCTGCATATCTACAATACATCAAAATAAGATGTACAGTTGTCCCTCCATATTCACTAGGGTTAGGGGAACAAGACCCCTGTGAATATGGAAAAACTGCAAATAACAAAAACACTGTTTTTACCTGAGAGAACACCTCTCTAGGAATCTCTAGGTCCTCCAGTGCAACTCTTTGGTCAATGTCCAACATACACTGACCATAGAATGGCATTGGAGTAGCTACAAATGGTCTTTCAGTGCAACTTTTAGTTAAAGTTGACCGCAGAGTTGCACTGGAGGACCTAGACAGTCCTAGAGAGAACATATTAATGAAATCCGTGAATAATCAAAGCCGCAAATATCAAAGCCGCAAATATGGAGGGATGACTGTATTTTTTTCTAGTTAAGAAAAAAAATGTCAATTCTTCCATCCTCTTTTTAGAAATTGTGGCTAAAGTGAAAGAAATTTCAGAGCCTGATTGGATCCCTCCTCCAGATGCAACATTAGTTTTGACCAAAGATAACTTTGATGAAACTGTGAATGAGGCTGACATAATTTTGGTTGAATTCTATGCCCCATGGTAAGTTAAAACCACATGTTTTGCCTGTTGAGTTTCACAATTTCCATATATTGGTTACTTTCATAAAAGAACATGAAAACACTTGCATGCAAATTATCAAGATTCGTATAGGAAACCTTTGACTGGTTCAATGTTTTGGGTTATAGCTCCCATAATCCCTTGCCTCCAGCAAGGAATTATGGTTTCCTGGTACTGATTGTGCTTTCCTGATATGGATCTATAATTGCAGAGTATAATCAAGATGACCTTGCTTGTTTTATTTCCCTGCTATTTTCCATTCTGTTTTTTGTTCATTAATTTGAAAGCAGGCATATGACAGGTTACAGTACTGGCTTGTTCACTTGATCACTACCTTCCTTTTTTTCCCCTTCCCAATTTAGGTGTGGGCACTGCAAAAGATTGGCTCCAGAATATGAGAAAGCAGCTAAGGAGCTTAGGAAACGTACTCCACCTATTCCCCTTGCAAAAGTTGATGCTATTGCTGAAACAGACCTTGCAAAGAGGTTTGATGTGTCGGGATACCCAACTCTCAAGATCTTCCGCAAAGGCAAATCTTTTGAGTACAATGGTCCAAGAGAAAAATATGGTATGGTGAAGTACCTTTCTTTGTCATCTTTGCAATAAATCTTGAATTGGAACTTATTTGCATTTTCTGGGATATTGATCCACCAACAGCTGATTTTCTCACTGAGGATTGCTGAAGTTTTTTTTTTAAAGGACCCTATGGTTCCTCAGAACACAGTATCAGAATGATTGACAGAATACATTTCATGCTCATGCATTCTGTCACTTTTCTTTTGAACACTTTGGTATGGTAATATGCAATATCTCGGCAATCATCTCAGCATTGCTTTTTAATCACAGCTATCCTGAAGCTGCTATTAGATTTCCACATTCTGCATATCTGCATTCACCCTCTTCTAAATGATAGTTTCCCACAACTGTGTGGCTGAATAGGCTGTATGGTTTGATTTAAATTCTACAGTATAGAAAAACGAATAGGCAGTTTTGATTGTGTAAACACAGATGAGAGCAACTTTGAAAAAAAAAATTAGTATGACTTTGGAACTGCCTTTTTTTTGGTAGCTTTAATATTAATACTTTTGTGTTTGTAGATTGGCAGGATGATGTATATTTGTTTAAAAAGTCATGCTCACTCAGTAGGATGATGTAATTAACTATTTTGATGTTATATGTTTTCCCAATATTAACCTTTTCACAAAGCCCCTGTCTCTGTGTTGTTTTTAGTATAATTTTGAGTTCTGCATCATTTAGATGCTTTCTACAAAAACACTTTCCCTCCATTTTACTCCCATGAGGGTATCTGACTCTGGTGTGGGAAGTATTTGCATGAACTTGATTTCAGATAGAGAATCTCTGGCCTTGCAAATTAAGTTCTGTAAGTTAAGCTTCCAGAACTCCCAGTAAGCATGACCTGGGGTAAGGATTTATGCAGGTTGTAGTCCAAAGCCTCCAGAGGGCCCAAAATTTCCAACTTCTATCCAATCCCAGTGGTTATCACTTTTGTGGACTGTCAGTGCCCTGATAATATTGGAGGAAAGGCACACATTCCCTGTACACCCTCTTTCCCAAGAGAAGTGCAGACATGATTTCCATAGTATCAAGTTTCCAATAGTAATGTATGGGATGGATGTGAGGATTATCCTCCTATCGCACCAAATATGAGTGTTTCTCAGCTGTGACATTAAATATGATGCCCTAGATATCCTAGTCATTCCTGTACATATAATCTTACCACGAGACACTGCCACTCTTGCACCAAAGACACTATGTGTCCTAATTCATTCACACCAGTAACACTACTGTAGCTTTCTCAGAGACACAAGTATATAATACAGAAATTAATTTATTAAACTTAAGTTCAACATACAATTAAAAATTGCTAATTTTTTACATATCTAAATCCTGACTGTCACTATCTCACTCTCATATTTCTTAACTCTAGTTTATAGCTTTGACTGACCCATATCTCTCATTCTCTGAATGATGTTTACCTAGCCTTTTAAAAACCTCATCCAAACATTCAATCAATCAGCAGTTACTCCCAACATTGTATGCCCTCATCCTTTCTCAACTGATCACTTACCTTGTTACGTTTACTGTATACAGTGGGCCCTTGGTATCCACTAGGGTTTGCTTTCAGGTCATCCCATGGATACCAATATCTCTGGATACGCAAGTCTTATTAAATACAGCATCATAGTAGAATGTCCTTTATATACAATGGTAAAATCAAAGTTTGCTTTTAGCGATTTATATATTTTAAACAATGTTTTCAAACCATGGATGACTGAATCCATGGCTAAAGAATCATGGATAAGGAGGGCCAACTGTATGTCACATACATAACCATAATTTACCTTAATTTCTCTAATAAACACATTCTCTCAATCCCATTATAATGAGGCATTTATAAACCGCCATAAAGGACCATGTGCTGCCCAACCCTCCTGTATATAATCTCAGTTGTTATGTCTCTGAGTATAAATATGACCACTCCAAAAACAATCCATTATTTGAAAATATTACAATTCTAAAGTTCTTCATCAAATTGTCTTTTATATTAAGTGGAATCACTTTTCTAGAACAAATGCAAGTTTCAGTTGGTAGAGAGCAAAATTAAAGTGCCTGGATTTAAAAAACAACACAACCCAACACTAAATATTGTTTAATTTTAAAACTGTAACTTTTTCTTAGTCCTACTTTTTCCCCCCAACCAATATTAAGAAACTTTTTTTTATTAACAGGAATTGTTGACTACATGATAGAACAAGCTGGTCCACCATCCAAACAAATACAGGCTACTAAACAAGTACAAGAATTTGTGAAAGATGGAGATGATGTAATCATCATAGGAGTGTTCAAAGGAGACCAAGATCCAGCCTACCAACTTTATCAAGATGCTGGTGAGCCTTTCCTTATTAGTAGATAACATGAAAACATGCTTAATGGCTGTGTGCAGAAAGTGCCTTAGAGAATTTGAGTTCAGGGTTTGTTCAATGAAGCACTTTATAAAGAGAAGCTAAGACAATTGAAACTTTATCTGAAAGAAGAAATGAATATGAAGAAAACATGATTAGGGATTCATAAAATGCTGAATGATGTAGAGGCCATGGCTGGAACAGTTCCCTCACTTGGCCATCTAATGAAATAGGTTCCCCACATCCATTAAGATAATGGGATTGATCACTGTGGGGCCTGTATGTCAGAATTTGGGAGGTGAACTAGGAAGAAAATATTTCACTCTTATCCTGTTTGGGCAATGAAAGACAGGAGAACCCTTGGTATGAATTTCCCTCAAACTCTTGCTCGCTTTGACCCACAAGATATGGCCAGTTTTCCAACAATAATAATAATAATTTTTATTTGTATTTTCCTGCCTCTTCCTGTGGATCGAGGAGGGATTACATCAACAAATTAACACAGTACTGTACAGATATAAAATACAATCAATTAAACACTGACATTATTATTAATTCAATAAAATAGCTAAAACATCTAGAACATATAAAACATTTAGAAAACATAACATCATAACCAGAAGTGAAGCATTTTATCTGGATAAGCCCGCCGAAAGAGAGCCGTCTTAAGTGCCTCTTTAAATGAACTCCACCACAGTGGATTTTGTCTTTCAAGAAAAAGTTGTTCAGCCTTCACCAAATAAGGAAGAACCATCTGAAACTTAGCTTGGCCTCCTGTAGTCCCATCTCAGTTTTTCATATACATCTGAGCACATCCCTCTCTCCAGCAGCTGTGTTCCACTTGTCTTTCCCTCCTTCCGTGGAAATAAATTATTTTTATTTATTTATTTGGAGTATTTATATTCCACTTTTCAGCCACAAAGGCTCTCAGAGCAGCTTACAAATCGTTAATTAGATGGTTCCCTGCCCTCAGCCTTACAAGCTAAAAATCATGACACAAAAGGAGAAGGGAATGGCAGTGGGGAAGGGGTTCAGGTCCAGAGGTTCTACTCTCCCTCTGAGGCCTGGACCATGGCAGATGGACTGGAGGGAGGGCTCTCCTTCTTACTCTGGCTAGGCCCAATGGAGCTGGCCTACCTCTCTCCCTCTGAGGCTGGATGGTATCAGATGGATTGGAGGGAAGGCTCTCTTTATTAAGTGCCTGCCTCACAGGTTTCTGGAAGAAAGAGAATAATTTAGTAGTTTGAGTGTTTGACCAGGACTTAAGGAGACCAGGTCTGAGATCCTTCATCAGCAATTGGACTACTCATATTCTCAAAATGTGCAGTTTGTTTGATAACATAGTATTTGGTGGTTTGAGTATTGGGCTATGACTGGAGACAAGGGTTCAAATGCCAAATCAGCCATGGAAATCCACTGAGTGATCTTTGGTAAATCACACACTCTCAACCTGAGAGTAAGGCAAAGTCAACACTCCTCTGAACAAATCTTGTCAGGGGTCCCATGATAGGGTCACCTTATAAGTCAGAAAAAACTAGAAGGTGCATAACAATAATAATCAGGACAGATAAAGCTAAATACTAGTGTACATAGTAGTCAAGCTCAGATTTACTAACAATCACACAACAAAACTTGGAATCATGCAGTCCATCTTCTCTTCTCTCTACCCTGACAAAAAGATTAATTTCTTTTTTAGATTTGAATGCACTGCCTTTTGCTTCCCTCAGAAGGGAAATGCACAATCCCAAGATTCACTATGGCTTGCTTGATACCTGAACTTGGACAGTGGAAAACATTTAAGGAATTTTTGCTGCCCAATTGCTTTGTGCTGATGGCTTTTGAGCAAAGAAATCTTTTAAGAAAAGGATGAAATACATTTGCTATGGGTAATAATTATGATAACATTGAATCACATGATAAAAAAAACATTATACAGTGAATGTGGTCGTAGTAACAGCATTATCTGTAATGGTTTCCCTCCTTCCCCGCTTTCCCAGCAGCTGGAGATAAAGGTGGTGAGGGAGGAACACTTGAAAGTAAAAATTGGAGTGGGTTCACAAACTTAGTGACACTGGAGTCACTGGAATCCACTACAAGTTTTATTTCGAACTGTTCTTTCTTTTGCGCTTACCTAGGAGTAAACCTCATTGTAGACTGTAGCTTAGAGTCAACACTTGTATTGGTAGGCTAGCCATGCGTGGATCAGAGCATCCATGGATGACCCCGCCTCATTATTGTTAATGGCGGCATGTGCACATGGCCACATCAACACAGTCTTCCATCCATTGACAATAATGGGAATTGAGGTCCCATACTATTTTTCTATCAGTGAAGCTGGGGTCCAGAACAGAACCTCCATGGATAGAGGGGTGACTACTATATATTTCCAATTGTATTAGGATGGTCAAATTGCAAGGGGATTGGCTTATAATAAGGCTTGTGAGAGAAATGCAATGCCAGCTTTCCCATTAATTAATTAATTAATTAAAATAGTAAGTTTGGGTATGATTGTTATTTTAAATTTGTATGGAATCATTCTAATAGAAAATATATTAGGAGTGTGCATTTATTTATTCATTCCTTGGCTCTAAATTAGAAGACCTTTGGTGAGCAACATTAAATATTTGATGCACTTTAGGGCTTTAAATGTTGTTAAGTCTTGGTGGTCCATGCCAACAAAAGATATTTAAAGAGAGTCCATGGTAAGAACCACTGGACTAAAAAGTAATAGTGCTCTATAATTAGAAATCTTGCATTCCAACTCTTTTCTTGTCTTTCAGCTAACAATCTAAGAGAAGATTACAAATTCTATCATACCTTCAGCAAAGAAATTTCAAGCTTTCTAAAAACGGATGCTGGGAAAGTGGTGGTGATGCAACCTGAAAAATTTCAGTCAAAATATGAGTCTAAAATGCATGTATTAGATATTAAAGTGAGTAGTTATGTCAAAGCTATATTAGAGATAAATGGATCACCTTTATTCTTTTTGTGTGCCATTTTGCCTGCTGCTCCTTGATGTTCCAAGTTGCATTTTCAATTTCTTTTTTCCCCAATATATATTTTATTTCTTGTAACGGACAAAATTCCCACAGGCACATTCACATTTTTATATATACATATATAATTGTATATATTTACATGTACTAATACAGTTATAGGTAACTCCCCTCCCATCCTCTTCCCTCAGAATCAATACTGAGACATAGAACAGATACAGTTATACATATTTCTTTTGTGTGTAGCTTATATAGTTATGGTAGACTTCCTAGTGTCTCACTACTATCCTTTTTTCTTTAATAAAAAAACGTATTTTCCGGCGTATAAGATGACTTCTTATATGCCGGTTTCTGACCCCAAAGACAGGCGAATGGTGTAGCCACTTCTCTGTCTCTGGGGTCCTTGCAGTTCCCTTCCCAGAAGGCACTGCGGCCAGGCTCTCTCTCGCCGCCATTGCTGCTGCAAAAGGTGGCGGAGAAGCGGCTCCAGAGCCAATTGGGCCGAGGGAAACAGGAAAAGAGCTGGCCCCTTCTTCCTCCCAGGATACTCCGCTCCTCCAGTGGCTTCTACAGCGGACTTCTAACATGCCATGGAAGCCGCTGGAGGAGCGGAATATCCCGGGAGGCGGCGGTGGTGAGGGTGAGGAAGAAGGGGCCGGCTCTATCCCTGTTTCCCTCGGCCCAATCTGCTCTGGAGCCGCTTCTCCGCTGCCTTTTGCAGCAGCAATGGCGGCGAGAGAGAGCCCGGCCACGGTACCTGGCTTCCAGGCCTTCACAGAGGTCTCCTCCAAGTCGGCGCAAGACCACCTTACTTCAGCCCATAGGAGGCCAGGGACGCTGCCGACCTGCGACTTGAGGGTCGTCTTATACCCCCAGTTGCTTTATACGCCGGAAAATATGGTAATCCCAATTTTCTGTACATTTTGTTATGTCATAGTTTCTACGCTTTACTGTCTTTGTTTACTTTATGCTAGTTTATTATATTTTTATGTTAGTCAATTGATTGCATAAAGCGCACTTAAATCAAACATGATCATCTCTGCCAAAGAGAAAAAATAAGAAAATTCTAAGTCCTTATCCTTTTATAATTTTGAACGTTTGATTATAAATTGGGGGGAGTATCAACTCTCTCCAATTCTTCCCACTATTTCATCCTTCCAAAACTAAATTGAGATTTTCAATATATTAAATAAGTATAATCATACCTCATATAGTAAGATTATAGACTAGAGAAAGAAACTTTTTGCATATTGTCTTTTATCATCTGAGCCCAACATCAGTTATGTCCACTCACAACCTTCCTGTTTTACAATAAGTCATAATACTTAACAGTAAGAATGAATTAAATAATAATTAATCAATCTCTAATTATTTCCAGTATGACAGAATCATACTCCATTCTCCTTCAATTTCCTTTTTTGGTTTCCCTCTGATCAAGGCCGATAGAATGTCCATAGCTTCCCGTGTTTTTATTATCCAATCTTTGATTGAAAGAATGCTATTTCCCCCCCAGTCTTTTGCAAAGAGAAGTCTCGCCGACTTTATCATATATAATAGGATACGGTTGTGTTGTTTCCCTTTTATTTCATATGTCATGTTTAGTAAGAAAAATGGGGTGTGAAAGGAATTCTGATTTGTAGAATTTCCATCATCTTTTTATGAATAGCAGTCCAAAATTTCTTTGCTTGTTTACATTTCACCATGCATGGAAAAAATCTCCCTGTAGATCTGAGCATTTCCAGCAGTTTGAATTGCTGGTTTTATATACAGTACATTATTTAATTTAGTAGGTGAAAGATACCAGTGGTACATCATTTTTATAAAATCTTCCTTGTAATTTTGACAGAGCGTATACTTATCCATATTTATCCAGTCTTGTTCCCAATGTTTCAATTGTATGTTTTCTCCAATGTTTGGTGACCATTTTAGCATTGTGTGTTTTATTACCGTACTTCTTGTTCCAAATCTCTGGCGCTATACAGAACGGCCTATAGTGCGCCATCGTCATGTGCTAGGGGTTGGCCGAGGGCGCACCGCCCATACGTGCTTCACACCCTAGCATGTGATGAGGGCATCAAAATGGTGGCGCCCTGTACACACAGGTGCTGCCGTTTTGACGCAAAGGACGCTTAACGTCTACACATCCCGGCATCACTGTGACGCTGTGAGTGCGCCATTGGCGCACTGTGTTGTCACAATCGCGCTGCAAGAACCCACTTTTTGCGGGGGTTTTTTTGCTGCATGAGGGAGCTGCGCAGTTTGTCCGCTGCGGTTCCCTTGTGCAGCAAAACAAGGCGCGAGCAGACCGCCCTTTTTGGGTGGTCTGTATCGTGCCAGCGTCTCTCAACACGATGTAATAGTTCCTTAAAATAATTTTATCTAGGTTGTTTTCTTTTTCTACAATGTTCATATTGCTCATGTCTTTCATAAATCTTTCTGTTAATTGTAGGTAAGTAAACCACTTAATGTTTATATTCTCCTTTCTGAGTTGTTCTATTGTTTTTATTTTGCATAGTTTTCCTCCTTCTTTTATCAGGATGTCTTTGTATCTAATCCAAGGCTCCTTTTCTCTTGATCTATTAAAGAACGCCTCTTGTGTGGAGACCCAAGTTGGTAAAGATCTATAAAATTAAGTTCTTACTTTTAGCCAAACTTTCAGTAATGCTCTCCTACAGATATGATGATCAAAATCTTTGTTTTTCTTTAGTTGGTCGAACCACTTAAATGCATGCCATCCAAATCTTAATCTATCGCTTTCCAGATTTAATAGTCTTTCATTCTTAAGGTTAATCCACTCTTCAATCCATTTTAAAGCACTGGCTTGAAAATGTAATGTCATCTTAATTTTCAGCAGCCTTTTTATTTATTTTCTCTATCCTTTCATTTTATTTTTGCACCTTTTCATTAATAACTTTCTTCTTTATATACTAGATTGCTGTGTGCACATCCATAGTCGTATTCAATAAATTTACAGTGTGCTCTTCCCTTACGCGGGACTGTTCTGGACTCCCCCTCCCTCCCCGTGAAAGGAAATACTGAGTATGCTAGAGCCCCATTGGTGGCCAGAGCGTGCGCTATTACCTCTTCTGATGCACGGCTTTCAGCGTAAACTGGAAAGCCGCATATAGCGTGCCCATGTATGACGCGGTGGTACTGTACTTCTAATTACAAGGTCGTATTAATTATTAGATCCTTTGTCAGTTGACAACATTGTTAGCAGTCTTCTATTATGTATTTCTCATAAATATATGGTGTTCTAAAATTTTAGAATTCTGGTATTGTGATTTAGGAAAATACAAGTAAAGTATTCAGCTTTTATATTATATTCAGCTAGCATCCAGTAAGGAAGGAAGTGAAGAGAGGGGCATAGAAATCAGGTTTGATCGCAGATATTTTATATTTTATTAAATCTGCACTCTCCTTTCCATATAACATTCAAGGTAGCTAATTAAACGAAAACCTAAGACATATGAAACTACAATTTGAACCCAAAAGCAGATAAGTTAAATATGTCAATAAAAAAAGAAGTAAGCACCCCCACTTAAAACCAACATACAGCTATATTGTGAAACCAGCTGTTTTGAAGTCATTGATTATTTAGAAATGATTTCCACAATGTTATCACCAGAAGTTGTCAGCCAAGGTGTCCTGTAGCAATGGGCCACCATACTCCCCTGGAAATTCATCAGAGCATGCCAGTTGTAGGTGGGCAGGGCTAGAACCATATTGTCTGTCCTCTTCTCTTGCTCACACTTTATCACGCTCGCTCCTTCTTCCACACCCCCTTAATAAATACTTAAATTAATACCAGTGGAAGGCAGGAGAGGGTAAATCTACAGATCCCTCTTGTGTCCAACAATTTAAAGTTACTACTGACAGTAGAGATTTCTTATAGCCTTATTGGTTATGGGGGAGGGGTGGGTGCTGCGGGCCAACGGGTGAAGTCTTGTCTGCACCATTTGGGCTAAATATCTCGCCTCTGCTAGAAAATTTATTTCCACTCAGGCATCCTGATAAGGTTTTTTACATGTTCTTTCAGTTAAGATCTATGCAGGAACAACATTCTGCACGTCATAAACTCTTTGAAGCATTACATTCTCTGTGTCTTTTGCTTCTGTAAACAGGAATCAACTGATGCTGGGGAAGTGAAAAGCCATGTGGTGAAATATGCTTTACCTCTTGTGGGCCATCGTAAGACTTCTAATGATGCTAAGAGATACAATAAGAAACCTCTGGTGGTAGTTTATTATGCAGTAGACTTCAGCTTTGATTATCGTGTTGGTAAGCACAAAAGGTTATATTTTAAAAGATGTTACAGAACAAACCAGAAATTAATAACTTCATTATGTGTTTGTCTTTAGCTACTCAGTACTGGCGAAACAAAGTTTTAGAGGTAGCTAAGGACTTCCCAGAATATACTTTTGCAATTGCTGATGAAGAAGACTATTCCTCAGAGATAAAAGACCTGGGACTGATGGACAGTGGAGAAGATGTTAATGCTGCCATCTTTGATGAAGGCGGCAAGAAATATGCAATGGAACCAGACGAATTTGATTCTGATGTTCTGAGGCAATTTGTTTTATTATTCAAAAAAGGTAAATTGCTTGAGATGTGTACAGTGTTCTTTCTTAGATTTAAGTGTAGGATGACTATATAAAATTCCTTAGCCACTAGTACATTCTTACCCAAAAGTTAAACTAATTTAGTTCCATGGGACAAAGATACTGACACTGAAAATCAAATAGATGGAGTATATTAGATTTTACAAAAAAAATCCTGTAGAACACCCTTTCTATGTTTTTGGGGGTTATGTTACAGTATATATGGTTAGTAAGTGCCAACTAAAATGTCATAAAATCATGAGTACACTTTTTAGTTCTTCAGAATTCTTCACCAGAGCTAGATATTGAGCCGGAATTGGGGGACACCATAGTTTGGGGGTCACTGTATCACAGAACCACCTGGAGGGAAAGTTTTACAAATGTTGGGACTGGATTGTGCTGATCTGAGGCACAAATAAAACAGCTAGCATAAGTGGGCTAATTCTGATAGGAGAAGCCTTAGCTGATACAGTCTCTGTATTATAGTGTTTCTCATTTTTCCTTTTGTTAGGTAAACTGAAACCCATTGTGAAATCGCAGCCTATACCAAAAAATAACAAAGGTCCAGTGAAGATTGTAGTTGGTAAAACATTTGAGTCTATAGTGATGGATCCAAAAACAGATGTCCTCATAGAGTTCTATGCTCCCTGGTGCGGGCACTGCAAGAAACTTGAGCCCATCTACAGTGAGCTAGGTAAAAAATACAAGAATCAGAAAAATCTGGTCATTGCCAAAATGGATTCTACTGCCAATGATGTCCCCAATGACAATTACAAAGTGGAAGGATTCCCTACCATCTATTTTGCTCCCAGCAGCAAGAAGAAGAATCCTATTAAATTTGAAAGTGGAGAAAGGGATCTGGAGAACTTGAGCAAATTTGTAGAAGAACATGCCACCAAACTGAGCAGAACAAAAGAAGAACTTTAAGTGGATAATGGGTTATGCTCAGTGAAGTGTTACTGAATCGTATTAAAAGATTTCTGTGAGGGGATCTGCAGCATTTGAGAAAAAAGGGGGATTTGGGATAGTAAAACACAGTATGATTTTTTTTGTATTACCAAACAAATCTGAACACTGAACTTTTGATGTGAATTAATTTTTTTTTTGTTACACAGTTTTGATCTGAGAAAAATACATTATTTTTTGTGACTAATGAGTGCAATTCTTCCCACTTTGAGAGGTTTCCCCCCAAAAAAAAGGTTCTTTCTCTGTTTTCTAGGTAGGACGATTTCTCTTGTTCTTGATTATATGTGGTAATATATGAACTGATGGTTTTAGGTCTGGCACTTCGCATGGTTTTTCTGTTGAACAGAAGAATAATCCTAAATGTAACTGGTTGTCTGTCCCTTTTTTAGGCACTGATTTCTCAGTAGCCACAATTACAATTCCTGGGATAATTGTTTTTAATGTGTACCTCCCACCAACTTTGAATAGCATTCTTCAACTGGTAAAGAGAAATATCAGTTGTTGGCTGTTGCAATGCAGATATTTTATACAGATGAATTAATGTTGATTCAAAGTAAAACTGCCATGTTTATTGCTTAAACCTACTTTGTTACTGTTACTTTAGGTGGAATCTGCACTACAGAATTAATCCAGGTTGACACCACTTTAACTACCATGGCTCAGTGTTATGGAATTCTGGCAGCTTTAGCTTGTTGTGACACCAGACCTCTCTCACAGAGAAGGCTAAATGCCTAACAAAACTACAATTCCATAGCATTGAACCATGGCAGTTAAAGTTGTGTCAACCTGAATTATTTCTGCAGTGTGGATGCAGCCTTAGTTTTCAGTCTTTTGGAAATGTTTGTTCCATAGTTCAGCATTAACCAAATGAAGAACTTGCAGAACTGAAAGCACGCATATATATCTCGTGAGGATCAGTGCAGGTAGTGAAGCATAATAAAGAAAAAAAGTACCCGTATTTTCCGGCGTATAAGACGACTGGGCGTATAAGACGGCCCCCCAACTTTTCCAGTTAAAATAAAGAGTTTGTGATATCCTCACCGTATAAGACTACCCCTCTTCCAACACACACCAAATAAAAATTTAAAAAACATCAGATTTGATTTCAATACGGTAATTTCATTTCAAATGACATGCAGGTACTTAGCAGGAAACCTTGTTGTATACAAAGCCTGCTTGGATTGGTCAGCTCTCCTTGCCTGTCCAGCCCTGCCTGTCTCCAAGACTATCAAAGTGGTAGCTGCTTTCATACGATTGTTGCATATGGTGGGGATGTGGCCATGGCTGTTTTTGAGCTCCCCCCACCATATGCAGCGACCGCAGATTCTCCATTCCAGCTCAGAAGTTTCAGCAACTGCCCTATAAGATGACACCCAGCGTATAAGACGACCCCCGACTTTTGAGAAGATTTTCCTGGGTTAAAAAGTAGTCTTATACGCCAGAAAATACAGTATTAAATTAGACTACTTCATATTGCAAAAGCTTGTCAAATACTTTATAACTAATATATCCAGGGGTAGTCGTGTTGGCCATATAACAAAATATAATAATATCCAAAATCCATAAAACAGCAATACCTTTATAGGCCCAACCAAAATGCGCAATATACATGTTAAAGCTTTTGAAGCTCAACTAGCTCCTTCATCAGGCAAAGTTATTAAAAATCATACAGGAGAAAGGAAAAAAATGATGTTAATCATAGGCCTGTATTTTGTCAAGCTGTTGCGGTTGTCCTCAGTTCAGATGGTATGGAGGGGCATTTATTCAGGCATGCCCCTCCTCCTTCTAGCTAAGTGGGTACTGGGAGATTTTTCAAGTTCTGGAAATAAATTTTAAATTCCATTAGCAAGACAAAAAACTACTGCCTTTGAGATCTTGGTTGTCTTGCATCTTTTGTGAGGCTAAAAGTTCCGTTGTTAAGCAAAGAACACTTGAATTTCTCAGAAAGCCTTCATGCTTTTGCATCAGGACAACTTTTAGGTGTTGTGAAGGTACAACATTTTGCCTTTAGGAATCAGTGGACTTTGAACAGTTATAATCCTTTGTTATATATTTTATTCCAAGGCCACCTGAGATGGCTTCCCTTCCAGAGAAAAAGGAACATACTGCAGACGTTCATCTTAGTGTCACTTGATTATACAATAAGGCATATGCAACAGTTCCTACCGCTCAAAAGACACTTGTGCTGAAGCTCTTCCAATTTCCATTCTATCACACTTCCCCAGGCATTGTGCTCAGGTTTGGCACTGGAGGATGGCAAAATCTCAAGACCAGCAGGTGACTAGTTCTCTATCAGTGCTATCACTTAACACTTTGCATGAAATATCGAAGGCCAAGATTATGAACTATGCCTGATTTTACCGCCTTCCAAAAATGTTCTAGCACCACAGATGTCTTCTGCCTTCCTATTGAGGGGGGAAATGCTGAGCAGCAGCCAAGTTACATATGTTCTTTGGCTCAAATGGAATGCAGTATACAGGAGTCCCCCATTTATTTGATAGGTTAGGGACCAGGATACTGTCAAAAAGTTGGAATCATCGAAATCTGGAACCTATAGTGATCTGGCCCTAAGGTGTCAAATGGGGGTGGGCACCTGTATTGAACAGTGGATGGGTGCAGTTTTACCCATTATTCAGTTCCAGCCCCCCCCAACCCCCCCAAATTTCACTTTGTGCAGAACCGTGACATGCATTACTTGCTATGAGATAAGCTTTATTGGGGTACAGAATGTAGCAGATGGTACACAGCAAATTTATTATTATTTACATTATTTATACCCTGCCCTTCAGCCCTAATGACTCTCAGAGCGGCTTACAATTATTATTTTTAATAAGACGGTTCCCTGCCCTCAGGCTTACAAACTAAAAGACATGACACAAAAGGAGAAGGGAATGGTGGTGGGAAGGGGATGAGGTCCAGTGGTTCTTCTCTCCCTCTGATGCCTGAACCAAGGCAGGTGGACTAGAGCAGGGGTTGGCAACCTCTGGCCTGCGGGCCGGATGTGGCCTGCTGAAGCCTTTCGGCCGGCCCCTGCACACTCTTGCCGCTGCCGATTGCGGCTTTTCGCCGCTCTGAGCGCCACCATTTTGTTTCTCAAAATGGCGGCAAAGTCTCGCATGACTTTTCCCGTGGTCGTGCGAGACTTCACAGCCATTGTGAGAAACAAAATGGCGGTGGCCTCTAGGAGGCCCGTTGCGGTCGCCAGGGCTCCGACGGCGACGCCAGGACTCTCGGAGGCCCGTAGCTGTGGCCGGGGCCCTGCCACAGGGCTCCAGCAGCAGCAGGAGGCCCGTTGCCATCGCTGGGACCCTCCAACTGGGCTCCAGCGGTGGCAGCAGGCCTCTAGGAGGCCCGTTGCCGTCGCTGGGGCCCTCCAACAGGGCTCCGGCGGCGGCAGAAGGCCTCTAGGAGACCCGTTGCCGTCGCTGGGGCCCTCCAACAGGGCTCCGGTGGCGGCAGGAGGCCTGTTGCCGTCGCTGGGGCCCTCCAACTGGGCTCCGGTGGCGGCAGGAGGCCCGTTGCCATTGCTGGGGCCCTCCAATAGGGCTCCAGCAGTGGCAGGGGGCTCGTTGCCATCGCTGGGGCCCTCCAAGAGGGCTCCGGCGGCGGCAGCGGGCCTCTAGGACTTTTTTTCCGGCCTCTGACGGGGCCTGGGGCCCCGTTAGGGGCCGGCAAAGAGGAGGAGGCCTCCAGTGCTGGTCCCGCCCCTGGAAGGTGGAAGCTCCCCGGCTTTGGCCCCCCAGTTGTCTGAGGGACAGCAACCCGGCCCCTGGCTCAAAAAGGTTGCCTACCCCTGGACTAGAGGGAGGGTTCTTCTTCAGGCTAGCCCTGATGGAGTTGGGCCAGCCTATTCATTCCCTCCCAGGCCGAAGGATGACAGTTATGGAGGGAGGAGCTTCTATCTTCAGGCTAGCCCCTGGTGGAGCTGGGCCAGCCTATTCTCTCCCTCACAGGCCAAAGGATGACAGTTATGGAGGGAGGAGCAAAGAAGAATTCCAGTCCTCTAGGGAATGGGGTTCAACATCTATTCACAGCCAGTGGTAGAAATAGGTTTGAAGGCTAAGATCCAACTGGGGGAATTAATTTTCCTCTGTTACTAATTTGTACAGTGGTGGGAGAAATGGGTCACACTTTCACACTTTGATTTTGTTTGCTTCTGCACTATATACCTACCCTTTGGGCATCTTATCTTCCATTCAGACCCGGGGGGGGGGGTGCAGCCAGCCAGAATTGAATGGCCAGTTGGGGATGGCCTGGGCACAATTAGTTGCTTAGCTGTCCCTTTCCAGCCTCAAGCTGCCAAGTTAGAGAAAAAAGTATCAAAATTGCTAACAGAAATGAACCCCTTCTATGTCTATAAATAGTCATGATCAGTGGCATCCCCTGGTGCCTGCTCACCTAGGGCTGCCAGGGGCACCTTTGCCCCTTCACTGCTTCTGAGCTTCCTCCTGAGGATGAAGGGGCTGTTGCTGCCCCTCTTCATTCCTGGCAGAGAAGACGGGCCACAAGCAGCAACCACAGTGCCTGCCTTCTGAGGTGTTGCCTGGTGTGGTCCGCACCCCTGCCACTCCTCAGTGATGCCACTGGTCAAGATGCCAAAGCCCAAGCCTGGCAGAGGTCCAGCTCCCTATTGCAAGAAGGAGAAAACTCCAGACTAGTCAGAATGGGATGCTAAATAGCAGTTTGAGGCCTGGCTGCTTCCTTGCCAATTAAAAAAAAAAGGGATGGCTTGGGGGACTGGAATCCAGTTAGAGATGGTGGAGGTAGCGGGTTTAGTACCTATCACTTGTAATTGGACTGATACTCTGGAGATGCAGGGTTCGATTCCCAGCTCAGCCATGAAACCCGTGGGTGACTTTGGGCGAGTCACACTCCCAGCCTCAGAGGATTATTATTATTAACATGTATAGAGTGCTGTAAAGTTTGCACAGCACTTTTCATAGTAATGATCAAATTATTATTATTATACTTTATTTATATAGCACTGTAGATTTACAGAGCGCTGTACATACAATAAAATCGATACAAATGAAACCTGCCAATGGCGTACATTCTACAAAATACATATAAAACAATAGATAATAATACAAATAAAATATGGGGGGGGGGGGAGAAAACCCTGTCAAGTGGCATACAATCTAAAACAGTGATGGTGAACCTTTTAGAGGCCGAATGCCCAAAGTGCAACCCCAAACCCATTTATTTATTGCAAAGTGCCATGTCCCTCTGGCTTTCTAGTAACAAACTCTGGCAAACTCTGTGGTGGGGCGACAGCACATGTGCCCACAGAGAGGGCTCTGAGTGCCACCTCTGGCACGCGTGCCATAGGTTCGCCATCACTGATCTAAATAAAACAAGAACAGAGAGAGAAATTAAAAAAGAAAGAAATCTGCCTTTGCTTGCAAAAGATCCCCCGCCTCTGGCTGAATTCCTGCTGAAGGAAGCTTCCGGTTTCCATTCCCGCCTTGGCTCTCTCTCCAGGCCAGTGTTGCCAACAAGCCTCAAAGATATTCCCTGGAATGTTTCCCCAAATCCCCAGAATTCCCCAATATTTATTATTCAGTCAAAATCCCCAGAAAGAAAGAAATTCCCTGCATCCCGGGGAATTCCCCAGAAATGGGCAACACTGCTCCTGACGAAAGGGGTGGAGGGGGCTGAGGGGGCTCCCCTTGGGCTGGGTGTGTCCATGAGGTGATCCTTCATTGGGGTTTTTTAAATTAATTTTAATAAACATCGTATTTTTCTAAAATAAAACTACATAGTCAACATTTTCAATACATTTACAATAGTCGCAACACACAATGCAAAACATTAATACAACCCCCCCCAATGCCACCAAACTTAGAATCAAACAGCTATACAAAATGCACATATACAAAACAGCAAATCACAAAACAGAAAAACAACTTCGTTCCTGACAGAATTTGCACTCACTGACTATGATTAATGTCTAATCTATTTTTGCATCCTAATTGTTCTGTTCTATGATCCTTTATGGATTTTTAAGATTATGGAATTCAAAGATATAGCCGTGTCAGTCTCTGGAATCAGTATGTAGAGATCTTGCAGCACTTTGAGACTGACTGAAAGAAAGAAGTTGGCAGCATGAGTTTCCCTTTACTTTATTCCTCAGTAAAAGCATCTGAGGAAGTAAACTGAAGTGACTTCAATGAAGTCTACAAAAACTGACACTGCCGACTACTGTCTTTCAGTTAGTCTCAAAGGTGCTACAAGATATCTTTTAAGAGGGAGCAAGCTTGTTTTCTGCTGCTCCAGAGAACAGGACCCGGAACAATGGATGCAAGCTCCAGGAAAAGAGATTCCACCTCAACATTAGGAGGAACTTCCTGACAGTGAGGGCTGTTCGACAGTGGAACTAGACTGCCCAAATAAAGCTGCTTCGGGTCTCTTTGGAAGTACTGTATGCTATTTAAATGATGCATGGGTCCTAAGAGTCCGGAGGTCGCGCCAAAGCCATACTCCGTTCCTAAGCACTGGAGGGCAGCTTTGGTGCAGCTTCCGGACTCTTAGGGTGCATGCATCATTTAAACAGCATACCTCCAAAGAGACCCGAAGCAGCTTTATTTTGGCAGTCTGTAACAGGCCAAACTCCCTCAGAATGTAGTGGAGCATGGGTAGGCAACCTGCGGCCCGCGGGCCGGATGCGGCCCGGCAAGGCCTTGGGACCGGCCCCAGCCTGGTCCTGCCGCCGATTGCCGCTGGGGCCTTTGGCCACTCGCGCACAGGGGCAAGGGGGGCAATTGTCTATAGATGCCTCAGAAACATGCATTTATAAACATTTTTTTAAAAATCAGCAAATTTTTTTGCATGTCCTCCACTTTTTTTTAAAAAAGTGTCCACCATTTGAAAATGTTGTCCTACATTTGCCCCAGTTTATTTATTTATTTAATTAATTTTTAAAAAAATTATTTGTTTATTTTTTTGGCTTCGGCCCCCCAGTTGTCTGAGGGACAGCAACCTGGCCCCCGGCTCAAAACGGTTGCCTACCCCTGTAGTGGAGTCTCCTTCCTTGGAGGTCTTTAAACAGAGGCTAGATGGCCATCTGCTGGGGATGCTTTGAATTGGATTTCCTGCATGGCAGAATGGGGTTGGACTGGATGGCCCTTGCGGACTCTTCCAACTCTACGATTCTATGATTCTATGATTCTAAATACTGTAAATAAATAAAACAATAATAATTATAGCACTTGAGGGAGGGGTGTTTGTTTCCCCTTTTCTAAAGCTTTATCAACCCAAAATAACTACAGCTGGTTTTAAAAGAACAAATGTGTTTTCTGTCCCGCATTGATAACAACTGGAAGTTGAAGCCCACCCTAGAAGCAAAAGACTAGTCAAGTGAAGCAGTGGGAGTGGAGAAAGAACAAAGAAACCTGTAACTGACTGTGATCAATTAATTATAAATACCACTGCCATCGGACCAGCCAAGAAGAGAGGCTTCCCCAAATGCTATATATAGCTGCAAAACTCAAAGTCTTTTAGGTTACGGTGAGTATTTCTTCCCAAGGCGAATGACACCCCACAAAATTGTGACCATTTCCCACAAACATGATGGCATGAGATCTAGTTGTTATAAAGACAATGCTTTTGTTTTCTTCTTAATTCCTGGGTTCAGGACGAAGACGCATTGCATTCTGGGTAAGCTCTAGGCAAATGAAGGCAACGCCCTCAATCTTTTGAAAAAGCCAAGGGCCGTTGCTCTGCTCTGGCTGCTGGCTCCCTCCCCGCTTTTCCAGTAAAGGCGTCGAGGCAGCGATAAAGAAATAAATCCACACTGGAGAAATAACCCGGTCTGGCACCGCTTTAAGTGTCTTGGCTGAAGGCTATGGAATTCTGGGAGTTGGAGTTTGTTGTGGGGCCCAAAAGGGCAGCTCCGCTCCGCTCTAGGCCCACAATAGACTCGAACTCCCAGAATTCCATAGCTTTGAGCCAAGACACTTAAAGCGGTGCCAAACCAGGTTATTTCTCCAGTGTGGATGCAGCCTTGTTAAGCATGTGTGCAGGGCTTTTTTGCTTGACAAACACACACACAGTCGCCTCAGGCGTTTATGGCGGGCGGCGAGGCAGTGCCTGGCTGAGGAGACCAAGGCCCTGCCTTCTCCTCCTCCCCTGAGTTCCTTTAATGCAGTCGGGACTCGTCTCTAAACTGTGCCCTTTAAGAGATTGTGGACTTCCCCTCCCAGAAGCCTCGGCCATGTTGGCCAATAGCCTGGGCTTCTGGGAGCTGAAGTCCAAAATCCATTAAAGAGCAGAGTTTGGGGACCACTGAGTTTAATGGCTCCCCTGAGGAAGGGAGGAGGGTGACAATGGGACAGAGTTTTCCCGCTCAATTCACGCGTTTTTACATCGCTTTTAACGCTCTTTTGCACCCATTGTTGCCTCCACATGTTGTCCTCGAGTTCTGGACTGGGGATACTACTATGGCTGCATCCACTCAGTAGAAATAATAGGATTTGACCTGCCAGGGCTCCATGCTATGGAATTCTGGGAATTGTAGTTTGTTGTGACACCAGGGCACCAGAGCGGAGCAAAGCAGTGTGGATGCATTCTATATGCATTCACTCACTTTTCCCTTTTGCCCGTCAGGAGCTATCCCTGGATCAGTTACTTGGGCCCCAATGTGATCCCTATGGCCCAGTCCTATAGAATTCTGGGGTTTGTAGTTTTATGAGGCATCAGCAAACTTTGGCAAAGAAGACCTGTAAAACTACAAATCCCAGGATTCCATAGAATGGAGCTACAACACTTAAACTACTTTATTTGTACAGTGTAGATGCACCTAAGGGTCTGTTTGATGTTATGGCTTCCAGTTAAAAGTTGCCATAAAATGTTTCTGCCTCAAGGGCTACTTGTACTCTTTTGGACATACTTCACATTATTCATGCCACAATGTGGTCAGTTGCTTATGACTGCCCCAAACACAAAACACGGAAACTACAGTTTCTGAAGAAGTGCAAAATCCTATGTGTGTACCAAAAGTAGCTATCAGAATGATGTATTAGAAAATAACCTTTTAGTAGCAATGTGCATTCCTGTTACTCATAGTGTTTTGCTGACATCAGTTGTTAAGATGGTTAGCAAGTACAGTAACTTGATGGCATGTTCATTATGTTTTTCTTCATTTAAACTTTATTGAAAAAGCCTTGTCAACACGTTTCTAAAAATGATATACTGTAAAAACTTTTTAAAGTATCCTTTAAAAGTGAGAAAGCATTGTTTGTTGCATCAATCGTTCAAGTAAATTTATTCCTGATCACTGCATTATTTTTAAATGTAACTTCCACGTGCTCCCTTTGCCCCATAAAGTAATTCCACATAGTAACTCCATATTATCTAACTACTTACTTGGCAATTATGCTCCTGAGGAGTGTGTAGACATTCAGATTTCCTCTTAGCAGGTGCTGTGGAAATTTTAGATTTCAGCTGGAGGAAGGGAAAAAGCTTGATCCTCCATTTTATATAAAATATATATTTTATATAAAAGAAAATTCATCAGTATATTTATGCTCATATATTCATGAGTATATTATGCTACCTTTCTTTGTGATGCCTGTTGTGGAATCATGTTTGAATTTAAGAGCCAATATTCCAAAACTTGCTTGCAGTCTGAGTCCCTAAATGGCAGTATGGAAATATAATCCTGAATACTAGGGAATCTCAAGTAGCTTGACAGTGAAAAAAATTACATTCATGTTTATGTTGTGAGATCATCTTGGGAAAGGGAAAGGCAAGCAACATAAAGAAGAAAATGTACCAGTTGTTTCTGTTATCAATCCAGTCAGTGCTATCAGGATAATGGTGATATTATGAGGGTGAAGTAATACATAATACTATGCATACAGTAATACAGTGTGCCCTTCCCTTATGTGGGGGATCCGTTCTGGAACCACCACCACCCCATGTAAGGAAAATACTGCATATGGTGGAGCCCCACTGAAAACAATGGGACTTGTGCCTGCAACATGGCGTGGGGCATGTGCCATGGGCGCATGCACCATTGCCTCTTCCGGCCATGGCTTTCAGTGTATGCTGAAAGCCGTCTATGGTGCACCCGTGTATGGCGCAGACACACTGTATTTGCTTTGTCATATTATCTATTGCTGTCATGTTGGTCTGCTTCACAGGAAGATCATATGAGGTAGAATGGTAGCAAAATAGCACACCCTGTGATATCATAGAATCATAGAGTTGGAAGAGACCATAAGGGTGTATGCTTTTTTCTTCTGCATAAGCAGTACACCTCATTCCCACCATATTTCCAACACTTTTTAAGGCAGAAGTATAGTTTTTTCAAGCATGAGTGCCTCCCATATGTTGTCACTTTGTTCTTAGAGCTGTTTGGATATATTTTCCCTATTTGCATCTCAGTGTAAAGGAAGGAGAGAAAGATGTTTATCACACTATGCTCTTAAAGAGCTACTATTCCAGCATGACTCCTCTAGCAGCCTCCTGTTGCATGCTGGGATTGGCAGTTTTAAGGAGCTGAACTTCTCTGCCTGAGAATTCTAAATACCCCTCCTTAAAACTGCCAATCCCAGCATGCAACAGGAGGCAGCTAGAGGAGTCACACTGGAATAGTACCTCTTTAAGAGCTCGTCTGATAAACACCATCCATTGGTTCACATACGTTGTTGGCTGATTCCACACTGCAGAGTTAATGCAGTTTGACACCCCTTTAATTGTCATGGCTCCATCCTATGGAATCATGGGATTTGTAGTTTGTTGTGACAGAGAAAACTAAATATCTCACAAGACTACAAATTCCAGAATTCTATACCATTAGGCCATGGCAGTTAATGCAGTATCAAAATACATTAATTCTGCAGTGTAGGTGCATACTTCATAGCAGGAGTTTAGACATAGGCTGTCCAAACCATGTATCCATGCGCTTCTCTCCACTGGTGAGATAGGTGTCTAAATTTTCTTAAGTATTTTGTTTTCATAAGAACTGCTTATGGTCTGTAGACAGTGATTTCAACATTTGGATAGTTAAAGACTTCTCAGAATAATAGATTTTTTAGATACCAAGTTCTTTGGCCAGGAATGGGTCATATGAAGCCCAAATTTTGCACTCCAGCACTCGGTATGTTCTTCCCATATTATTGCAGGCCCTGGGACTCCTAGATGTCACTCAAAATCCAGGTGACAAAGGAGAATTTCAGTGATTGTCCTTTAAACTAAAGTTCATCTTCCTGGGTCTGTACCTTGTTTTGCTGCTCCAAGCTTCGAAGTTGAGGCTAGTGTAGCCTGGGGTTAGCGTAGTAGGCCAAGGGTAGAAAATGGACTCCTGGACCTCCAGAGTTTGTCCACCATAATCTGCACAACAATGAGCCTGAGTATCTAAAACAGGACTTTGGTTTGGGTCCCAAAACAGGTTTTTTACCCTAGGAAAGACTAACTTCTTGTACCCCCTCCAAAACTTCAACTTTCGAAAAAACAGATGTCTTGTAAAAGCAACAAGAACACAAAATGTGAAACTACTAAATTTAAATTGCAAGGATAAGTAATCTCTGATTATCTTTCTCAAATACAAAAGAAAATGTTTTAGCATACAAATAATTTTGAACATTCTTGTATAGTGTGATGTTAAAAATTAAGTCTCTTAAAAGTTTCAATTTCAGACACATCAAAATCTCACTTTGTGTGCCTTTTCCTTTGCAAATGTCGTGCCTCTCAAAGGACAGTACCCTAAATGGCTGCCTAGTTGGCCTAATGACAGAACTGGGCCTGGTACCGGCTGAAGTTTCCAGACCATTTTAGAGGCAGATGTACAGCAGGCTGCAGTAGTCCCAGCCAGCAGAGTCTGGATCACTGAATCCAGTCTTTTTCTTCCAAGGTAAGGGTGAATGTGACCTATCCAGACAGAACTGGTAGAAGGTTTTCTTGTATTTCTAATGAAGCTACTGGATCATCCCTAAGCCAAATGACCGGTTACAGACTGCCAAAATAAAGCTGCTTCGGGTCTCTTTGGAGGTATGCTATTTAAATGATGCATGGGTCCTAAGAGTCCGGAGGTTGCACCAAAGCCACACTCCAGTCCTAAGCACTGGAGTGCAGCTTTGGTGCAGCTTCCGGATTCTTAGGGTGCATGCATCATTTAAACAGCATACGTCCAAAGAGATCCGAAGCAGCTTTATTTTGGCAGTCTGTAACAGGCATAGTCCCTTTATGGCAGGGATGAGCAAAGTGTTTTTGTGGCTCCTCCACAGGAGAAAAATATATCTTTTTTTGTTTTTGCTCCAAAATGATCTCTAGGGGGATAAAACTGTAGAGGGCATTTCTACCATGTTTGGAGTCCCTCAGAGCCTCTTGTGATCAAGACAATTTTTTGCATGCATGCATGTATGTGTGTGTAAAGTTTTGTCGAAGAATGACCCAAAATGCTCTCTACAGACCCAGGAAAGCTCAAAAACATGGTAAGAATGTCCCCATGCCCCCTGGAGGGGTGATTGGAGGCAAAAACATATTGATTTTTTTGTGTGGGAGTGGGTGCTGCCCACCAAGATTTCCTGAGCCCTCCAAGCCCCTAGCCTTCCAAATGTATTCAGGAAAATTTCATTAAAAAAAAAAAAAAAGACCAGTCAAGGTTAGCAGTGGGGTGGAACTTAGAAAGGTTAGTGAAACTAACTGTAATAATTTCTGTGGTAACCCACTGCTTTCGGACCAGCCAGTAACAAAATTTGCTCAGCTTGTATATATAGCTTGCAAGTTGAGGTTTTTTTCTGTTAGGATGAGTAATCTGTAGCAAAGCCAGTTAGAAGTAGTATAGGTAAGGATGATTTGTACAGTGTGTCAGAAACTAGATCAATTGACTGGATTAGCTAGCATTTGCTAGCAGAATCAAGAAACATAAAGATATTTGTATTTTAGACATTTGCATGATGGGAAATGTAAGTAAGTTACTGAACAGCAGTTTCTCTTCACTTTTATGTGCTTAAATATTTCTGCAGACGGTGCAACAAAGACTGTTGCTTGCCAAATCAAATAGATAGAAAGTTATGACAATGTAAAATATATTTTTTTCATTTCCCAACCAGAGACATTGTTTGTGTAATCGGAGGCAGAGTGTGTGTGTATATATTTCTGTCTCCACTGCAACTGGTCATGATATCAAATGGTTTCTGTTGTCAAAATACAGCAGATGGCAGTAGTGTACAAAGAAAATCCAATCCATAGCTGTTCTGGCTTGTTATTCACATTGGGTTGCACAGTGATATCTGGTCATTTCTGCTGTGCTAGTAAATTGATTTTGCTACAATATGTACTATTCCATAAATGTAAAAACAGCTGGAAGTCTTTAAAATACAATGTTACTTTCACTGTATTTGAGGATTCATTTTAGATTTCTTGAACACATTAACCCTCTCCCCAAAGCACTTTTAGCACTGTAGCTGAAATTTAATAACTAAAATTGTTTTCTGTTTCTCAAAAGTTAACTATTTTGTTACTTGTGAGAAACAGTAAAGTAAAATAACAAATAAGAACTACTATATGGGCTTTGAATTATAACTGTGACTAATTACTCTTTAAAAGTAACATTCCAAGCTGTACACAGAACCATCACAATTTGAAGGGCATTCTTATTTTCATCTACACAACAGGAGCGCAAACGTTCTAATATTGAAAGAATAGTTATTATGTCTTAAATCTAGATGTTAATCACAAATAGAGTAGACTCATTGAATCAATGGAACTTAAATAATTGTTGGCTTATTGAGTTCTCATCAGTTCATTGGTTCTACTCTAACTAGAACTCGTTATTGAATTCAAAGCTATAGCAAGGATTTCTCAATGAGTAAGTCAATATGGATTGGATTTTCTGAAGATAGCATGTTTGAAAAAGTGAAATGGTTTCAAAGATCTTTGCACTGGTGCAAGATGTTCCTGAAATGGACAAACTGAAGAATGTTTATCTATTGACACAATTATACCAGAAGAAAAGCTCATTGCTGCTGTACAACTCTTGCTGCAGAACATGGTCTGCAGGATTCTGTGGGCCTTGTTCCATAGGAGGCAATCAGGTTGTTGAAATACTGTGGGACAGTTTCTTTGGCCATATGCTAGACATTTTTTGTGTTGACACAGATTAAGTGGCCCAAGATAATAACTCGTTCTGTGAACATAAGACAATTACTTCAGCACAGAAGGGACTCCTTCCTTATTGGGCGAGAATGAAAGCCATAATTTTTGTTATCCATATTTCTCAGAGCAGTTGCTATTAATGTTATTTGCATTAATTTAAAACGTTTTATTTTGTTGGGAACAGGAACATAAGTCTGGTTATTACCAAAATTTGTGCTTGGCTGTGCCATTTCAGACTACAGGTGATTGAAGTTTTCTTTGTACAAAATAAAGCAAAACAAAAGATCCCTACATATAGAAAATTATTTCTGAGGATAAAGGTGGGTCATCAAAGCGTTGACCAGAGCCTACGGAGATTATCACACAGGGGATGGGATGTCATTGTCCCATCTCTGTCCCATCCTTCCTGCGTGATCGCAGGACGGACTTTCAAATGATGTCACACTTATCCGGACATTATTCCATTCAGAAAGCATGAGTGACAGCAATCGTGTGAAAGCCTTTCAAATGACATCACACTGATCCTGTCGTTGAAGTGGCTTTACCTGGCACTTTGATTAATGGGAGTTTGCGTTAATGCAATGCCACTTCAATGACAGGATCATGACAGGATCAGCACTATGTTATGAAAGGCATGATTGCTGGGATAAGAACGCAGGAGTGATCCTGTCCCTATCACATCTGTGTATGATAATCTCCTACAATTTATTTCACACTTTGAAGAACTCCTTTCAAGTAAGTTCTCTTTATAGATAGGAAACAGAAGGTTGGGTTTTCTTAGATTCTTTGCATGTAATGGAGGGATGCACAACATGTAACCCAAGATGTTCTGTTCACTTACATCATCCCCCCTCCCCATTCTCTCTTTCATGTAGTCACTGTACATGGTGGTACTTTACATGAGCAGCTTACAATTATGACAGTTTCCTGCTCTCAGGCTTGCAACTGAAAAAGACAAGACACACAAGGAAAAAGGGATGGCAGTAAGGGAGGAGATTAAGTCCAGCAGATGCTTGCTGTTGTTTTCACAGTGACATCTGGAATGGGCTTAGGCATGATGGAGCTGTGCCTGCCAGTTCATCTCTCCTTGTAGAGGCTACACTAGTGACAGCTGGGATGGAGGTAGGGTATTTTATCAGTTTATCAGCTTTCTATTACTTGATAAGAGAGCTGTTTCAGCAATCTGCAAAGTTCATGCTATGTTTGTTTTCTTTCTCATTTCAGAAGGCAAAAGGACACCAAGTACTGAAGACAATAGCTTCAAAGATAAAGAGGGACTGGGACAATAACACAAGTTGTTCTACTACCACTCTTGTTCTCCCTATGTCATTGAGGCCATTATCCTCAGTATGGGTGGGGAAAACAACAAGCAAGCACCTGAACAGAACATAGTTATTTCTATACTCATGAAAAGAAGATGGGAAATAAAAAAGATTAATTTGAACTCTTAACATAGGAAGGTAAACATTATTTAAAAGGTATCACAAAAACCTGCTGAGATAAGTCTCATGATTGGAATGTAGTACAGTGTGCCTGCGTCATACACGGGTGTCCTATACACAGCTTTCAGCTTACTCTGAAAGCCACACGACAGAGGAAATGGCATGTGCATCCGTGGTGCGTGTGCAATGCTGCACTGCCGTGCCTGAGCCCCATTAGTTTCAATAGGGCTTAAGCATATATGGAATTTGTCTTATGCGGGGGGCGGTGATGGTTTGGAACGGATCCCCCATGTAAGACAAGGGCACATTGTAATAGTAATAGATGAGTTCAAAAATGAGAGATACAGTACTAATGTGAAAGTCCAGTTATTCTGATGTTTGCTGGAAGTCAAATTCTGCCAAGAAAGTAAAGTTCAAGCCCCTTGCCTTGCTGACAATGTTACTGTCCACAAGGTGGAGGAGGCAAGAGAGATATTGACTATTTTGGATTTATCCTAATAGGGAAGAGCTGGTCAATGGAATGGAAGAAGTGTGATACTTGGGTGGGAGTGACCATTTTTAATTGAAACTTTTTACCTCCACCATTTGTACCATCTTCTCTACCTCTTTCTCACGCAGACAATCTTACCTTCCCTCTTTCCACTTTGGCACAATTCAAAATGCAGTCATAAAATATAAAAAGATGCTGCCCATTGCCATTTTCCCTTACAAAATGTATGGACTGTTCTAGCATTCAAAATTGAGAGCTGTCACCTTAACCCAGTGGCATTGTTGGGCATGTGCAGAGGGTGCGGACCACACCAGATCACACCCCAAAGAAGGGGTGACACCAAGTGAGACCTCCCTCCTGCTGTGGCAGAGGGATGAGCACACTCCTCCTGGCTTCATCAACATTCATTACTCTCCCAGGGGAGGGAGTCAAGCTTGTGGTAAGTGTGCAGAGGGGTGAGTGCATCCCTCACGGCTTCTTTGCCAGCCCAGGGAGGTAGCTGAGATGTCAGCAAGGGCAACAGATGATAAGCATGCCCTTGTGGCTTCTTTGCCGGCCCTTTGTGAAGACCAAGCTGCCTGCTTTGCCTCTAGGAGCAAGCCCTCAGGACTCTGACCTTCCTCCTCCATCCCCACTCCATTGGGACTCAGGAAGCAGCAGCAACACCAGCAGCAAGGCAGTGAGTTGGGCGTGACCTGGAGCCTTTCCCCCTTTATAACCCTAGTATGTGCTGAGCATGTACTTTTTGCCCGTGCGGAACAGGCCTCAGACTGGTTGACGAGGTTAAACTGGTTTGAAATAAACGCCAGTAAAGCAGGATACTCACTGATCTCACCTCAGATAGAAATGCAATTTGTTTCCCTCAGCATGCTTTCCTCTCTGCACTGAGTTGGATGCCACTTGAGAGGTGAACTAGTTTGGGTGTGGTCACAACTGACTTTGGGCCCAATTTAGTCTCAGTTTTAGCAGACTGAGAAGGAGGAGCCTCCAGATGTTGCAAGACTGCTTTCTACATTTTGAAGCATGTGAAGCAATGCACATTAATGTCTAGGAATGGGAATGTAAAAAATTAGAGGCATAACACTACTATGTCTGAAGATTACCTAACTACACCACTGGCCCAAACATAGATCTGATGAAATCCCAGAGAAAGAAAGGCATAGGGTATATTGGAATGTGAATTCACAGCTTCCAGTGTCTCTGGTCCAATAGATCCATCTGACCCCTCCTGGTGAGTGGGAATCAGACTGAACACTACTGCTTAGTGGAAAGTGGGGGATGGTTCTGACATAGCATAGGAAAAAAGGATTAAATCCTTTCATACCTTTCAACTCCAACTAAAATTGGGCTTCTCATGGCTGCTTTGAACAAAGCACAAAAATGTCAGGAGATCTAATAATAATAATAATAATAATAATAATAATAATAATAATAATAATAATAATAATTTGTATACCGCCCTCTGGCAAACCAATCCGGGCGGTTAACAACAGTAAAATATAAAATATGACAATTAAAAACACTTTATCCCTCCCCCCCTTAAGACAATATTAAACAGTATAACATATTAAAAACACAATGTCAATGCATAAAAACAACAATTAAAAACTAAAAACCCTGATATCCCTCTGTTGATCCTCGACCATCACTAAGATGGGGCCACGGGAGGAATGAGGGAATCAGGAACCTGGGCCGGGATGGTTAATCAGGAAAGGCCTGCCGGAAGAGATCCGTCTTGACCGCTTTTTTAAAGCTGTCTAATGATGTTATCTGACGGATCTCATCCGGCATTCTGAGGGAAGCACAATCATCTGATTGTGCTTCCCTCAGTTCATGCAATTATCCTTTGGATATAACTGCATCACTTTCCTAACTTCAAAATTCAATGCACAATTTGAATTTTGACTAAATAAATGTTTATTGTACTAGCCAAAGGCCATGACAAAATGAGCTTATCAAAAAGCATAAAACATTTAAAACAAAAGGCACAGAATACAAAGGACAAAAAATGTCCCAACATTTAGTGTGCAGTTTAAGATTTTTAAAAATTTAGAATAAGTGGTTATTGTTAATTTGAATAGGTAAAATTTGTCAGAATGAAAATATTGATTTTCCATCACTAAGATGTTATGAATGGAAGTCTCCTTTAAGTATTAATAAATCAAGAACCTGATTGATTTAAAGCTAATTATTCTGTTTTGACAAAATAAAAGTAAGCAGCCATGAATTTTTCATGCTTCTTTCGGGATTATTTTTACAATTTCTATTTCAAATAAACTGAAGTAGGTGGTTTCGTTTTTTCTCATAGAGAGGATGTAGCCCAGTAGATGATATTCACCAATATGACTGTGTCTGTGTAACAGGAAGATTGCTGGGTAAAGTGATTCATGTGTTTCTGCAAATGAAGAGTCCTTTTTGAAACTCTAGTATCTGCATTTCCCCCCCAAAAAACCCAACAGCCTTGAGCAATGGAATTACTTCAAAGAGCTCCTACACAGTTCTTACTAACATGATTTCAATATGATTTAAGCAAAGTAATTACTGAGGACTGATTCTGACAATCTTTCCCCCTATTTATGTTTTTAACTCATAGCACATGAAATAAAACCCTTAAAGCTGCTGTACTGAGTTGCTTTAGGGGAAATAAACAAGACCTTCAGGGATATGAAAGTGGTGCCCTTTCCAGTCCTATGGTGATGGCTCTTCTTCAGTCCTAAAGGAGGAACATCTCAGGAAAATCTCAAACGAAAATTGATGCTATCTTGTAAACAGAAGGGGGAGGGAGATGAATTCTTCACCCACTCACTACTTTCCCTTTACAACTCTCCCCCCACTGTGGGTTTCTGAATATATTTTTGCAAAGGAGTTTGCTTCTTCTCAATATTTTTCCAGTTCAGTTACTCTCTCCAAACATTACTTTACAGAGAAACAGCAACTGTTAGCATTGATTATCCAAGTAGGTATGTAAAGTGTAATTTCAGCCTAAAAGAAAATATAAAAGTATCTCAAGGGTAACAGAACACTTCAGCCTGGAAAGATCAAACTAAAGTCTATAGTAACTAAATGAAAATAACTTCCTTTGACTTTATAGTTTTGCAATGGTGGTGTTTTCAGGTTTTAACTTATGATCTACAGAAATGATTTATGTTTTCCCCCCATTCGCTTGTGTAGTGTCCGTGAAAACTCAAAACTCCAGTTCAACCATGAGCTGAAACTAGTCATGCAGTTGATACTGACTTGAATTTACATTCAAAAATGGTTACATACTGTGGTCAAAAAGAAGAAATGCAAAAAAAAGCAGAACTGAACATGCATGTTTTTGTGCATGTGGATCACATATGCAAGATATTTTTAGCAGTAAATGCTGCCACCCCAAAATTTCTCTTTTATCCAAGGTTCTTACAAACAATTTGCACAGGTGTATGACAATCAGTTTCCACGTTTCTGGAAACCTAAACATTGACTCAACATGTCTCTATGCTAATCCAGTGCCTGATCAATGCTTATCTATATATTTTATTTTCTCCACTAATTTAAATCAGTCAGAGTACTGAGCTCTTTTGTTACACACTTCCATTTAGCATCCAAAGTACCTCAGAGAGTTTTCAGAGATGGAAGCATTCTACAGGCATGACCCCCCCCCCCCTTCCCACCAAGACATCTCAACTTACAGGGATGTTAAATAATCCATGTATAGTGATTTGAACACTCTAAACTTCTATATAAATGCAAATTATGATTATTAATTTAACTTCATCTCTACTATCAATTCTGTAAGTAAAAAAAAAGTTTACAGATTGATTATTGCTGTATCTCTAGAAACTAGGGCAATATCATATAAGACAGTGAACAGCTGCCAGATGGCAACATTTCTTCCTTATCACCATTGACCTCATTTGTAGTTAGGCCACTAATTTTCCGATAAATATTCCATTAAGAACCAATTTCATAAAATGGTACAACAGGAAAGGCTCTCCAGTCCCCAAACATGAAGCAAGATCTTTTCTAGCAAGGCATTTTCATTCTCAAAAGCTTTTTGGGGAAGAAATCTGCTGCTGCTGTGGCTGTTTTTTGTTTCGCTGTTAATTTTACATTTTTAAAATATTGTATGTTGTTTTGGGCCATTTTTATGAAACAAATGAATAAATAGATGTAAACATCAATTACTCTGTTCTCCCACAGGAAAACATGAGCAGAAATCATCCAAATGTTTATAATCTAAGAACAAGTTATAACACGTAAACAGCACCTGCAAGGGAAAAAACATTTGGCTGTCTCGTAAATTAGTTTTTGTGTAACCTGATATGTGACAGTAGATAAAAAAGCATACCGATCCTTCATGGCTAGAAGTCTGTCTTCAGCCTTTGAAATGTCACACTCATTAGAATTTGTGGGAGGAAGAAGGAGACAGCTTGTAACAGGACCTTATCACACATGGGGGGGGGGGGTTGCAGCTCAGATCCGCAGTCACTCCTGTTCTAGCAATACAAAGCG
>NC_056527.1:69712131-69806085 GCF_019175285.1 Sceloporus undulatus | reverse complement strand
TGATGTTTTTTTACACCAGATCCAGAGTCACTCCTCTCTAGCAATTCGGATTGAGGTTAAAACGTCATGTTTTTCCACACCTGGTTGCCTTTCTGTTGCCCTTCCGAAGTGAGGGGCAAGCGAAGTCAGTTCGATTCCAAGCAAGTCATGTGATGCGGACTCAAGCAAAGGGGAGTGAGTGCACATTGTATTACCACACCAGAGCATACTTTGAGAGGTCAACGATTCGAATCGGCTCCCTTGCACATGCTCAGTGGGACTCTGGACGCTGTCCCCTTCCCTGCCCCCTCCTTAGCTGTCATCCTTCATCGAGGTGAAGGAGGAGGCAGGAGATGATGGGATCAGTGACAGGTTGAAGGAGAGGAGCTGATTGGGGTCTAGGAACAGTCAGGGGATGATGGGATAGGTCGCTAGGGGTCCCTGGGGCCAGAATCAAGATGCAGGAGAAGGCAGGGAATGATGGGATAGGTCACTGGGGGTCGCTTGAGGCCAGGATCGGGATGCAGGAGCAGTCAGGGGATGATGGGATAGGTCGCTAGGGATTCCTGGGGCCAGGATCAGGATGCAGGAGAAGGCAGGGGATGATGGGATTGGTGGACGGAAGGGAGCAGATGGGGGTCTAGGAGAAGACAAGGATGATGGGATTGGTGAGAGGCTGAAGGAGGGGAGCAGATCGGGGTCTAGGAGGATGCAGGGGATGATGGGATCCGCTGGTTGGAAGAGAGGAGGAGATGACATGAAGGAGGAGGAAGGGAATGACAGAGCAGGACGCAGGGGCCAAGGGGGGGGGGGTGGCATTGGAGTGCTTTTCCACACCAGACCAAACCGCAGTGCAATCAAAGGCAGCCTGGAAGCCAATTCTCTGGAGTCACTTTTTTCCCGTTTTTACCAAAATGAGGGGCGACTTCAGAAACACAGCTGAAGCAATTCATAAGGGGCTCCCATAGAAATCAGTGGCGTCTGATAAAACAGTCAGTTTATGACATGATACCGCATCATTGGAAGTGCAATCACTTCGGAAGTGAGCTGGAACTGAGCCACAACACCACCAAAAAGCTCCATGTGATATACTCCACAGTTTTGAATCTGGATAGAGCTACATAGAGTCAGTCAGAGTGTTCAGAGTTTATAGTTGGAGTTAGCCCAATTGGAAACAGGCCTAGGGGCTGTGGAAGTTCCATGTTGTTGATATTCACATGATTTGATGCAGTTTGTATGTTTCAGTTTTGTACCTGTACAGAAACAGAAATAAAAACACAGTATTAAATTTAAAACATGATTAAAGTCCAGTCTCTTCTGACAGGCTTATCCAGGTGATTTTTAAATTGTGAATTTTAAATGATGCTGCTTTAAAGATGTCTAATAATTGTACTGTATGTAACTTTTCATTTGTTTTCTGTTGTGCAACCCATACGGCACCAGGCCTTTTCTCCTCTATATTAACTAATCCAGTTCTGTTCCATTTTTCTTTGCAAATCATGGGTCCCTCAGGAAAACATGGGTATGATTTAACTTGTACTCTTCACTCTGATCTAGTATTTAAATATACTGTGATCCACCTTAAGATATTATTCATGGCCTTGTTACATGTTGGTCCTATTTTAAATAATAGAAGCAACACTGTAGCAATTGTCATAGGATGAAATGAATGAAATACATCTAAGAATTATTGTGAAAATGTAATGTTTCCAGATACATAGATGAATCGCATAAGGACATTTACTAAATATTACTAAATCTTGTATAATCTTACTTAATGTGGACCAAGAGGATATTTTCACTTAGAAATGGCATGGGGATATGTATGTATTTATGTATATATGTGAAAATTCAGTAAGGAGGAATAAGAAAACAACTCATGGGAACATAATCATCTGCTTTCATTCATCACTTATGTGCCACTCATTTTGCACCCTGAGAATGGACATCACAAAATTAGTTTTGAAAGCTGCCTTCTTGGGGTCAGCCTGCAATTTGTAAGAACACCTTTATATTGATAAGCATTCTTTTCACAACAGCCAATATGATGTGTTTGGTTAGATGTTAGATTAGGGTTGAGAATTTCCAAATTAAAATCTCTACTCAGATATGAAGGCCACTGAGGCAGTCATGGCCCACCACCGTATTTCATCTGAACTCACCTCAACAGGTCTGTTGTGAGAGTACATGGCTGTGGGCAGGAGAGAAAAAGAAGAATTATGTATGAGCCTTTTAGAAGAAGATAGAAATGAAATGTAATAAATAAATGCAACTTAATAATATAATCATTGTATAATTTCAGACGTTTTCTCTCAATATTTTGACAGCTCCCATTGATTTAAAAATATCATATAATGGCTGGATAATTTGTGAATCACTCCAAATTCAGTGACTTGCCACATACAGCTGTCATGGGGAAAATTATAGAGATAATTTCCAAACATCATATTTACACCATGGGGCTAGTCTCCACAACCTGCAACCCATAGAACTAGTTATTGTTAATTATCAGGTGCTTCTTTCTTCTGCTACTCATTTTCTAGTTTTGACATACAAATGAGATTTTACAGATGTACATGAATGAAGCATTTTCTACATCAAATCACACCTTCTGGTAGCCCATGCACTTAATGAAGTGGGGTCTGGTCTAGAGAAAATTGGCTGCAAATATATAACAATACATATTTAAAGCTCAAGTATGTGTGTAAGTGAATTATCAAGACTATTTACAATTTGGCAGTGTTTCTCAAGTGAAAAACAAACAAACTTCTGTTTAAACCATAAGGTCACAGCTGGAATTATCTCCCCTAAATCAAAGAAATTTACACTAGAGCTCAAACCCCTGTGCTACATTGATGTTCTTGTAAGTTAACGTCCTCCCCAAGTAAATACCAAAACAATCCTGTTACCCACTCCATTAGCTGTCACAGCACTTATCTATGTGGAAGATTTGGAATGAAACAATGGCTCTGATATTTTAACATCTATGAACAGCAGAATTTCAGTGCAGTCCTATGGATAGTTAGACCATCTTTGCTAGTTTAGTCCACCTGATGCATATTTTCAGGAATGGAGAACCATTATGCTTAATAAGGGCTTGGTCCTAGATAGAATAGGATGAGTGACTCCTGTGTTATCCCAAGATTCAGCCCTCAGTCACCCCTCTGTGAGCCTTGATAACAAACTAATATCAAAAAGAGAGGTTGCCAGCAGGTAGCCATCAGAGGTCTCCCCAGTGCAGAAAACCAGCCATATCATATTGGGACATCTGGGTGGCTCTGCATGAGAGAAGCCAAAGGCACTCAGCTGAGATTGCTCAAGATTGAAATCAGCATAATCCCTTCACTAAGGTGGTGAGCTGGACTTGGAGATTGTTTGCATACAGAAGACAAAGACTTTCCTTCTGGGAATAAAGCTTTTTTTTTGTCTGAGGACATTCACACCAATTGTCCAGATGTTATTGTATATTGCACCTCATTCTTCTCCCCAGGATAGTTGGTTAACCCTTTCAACTTCTGAAATATTACCCTCAGGACATGATCCTTGCTATTAATCTATGTGCCTAGACACTGGCAAATCTGTCTGCTTTGAAGCTGGACAGAATCTCTGTTCGATTTCAGCTGGACACCTCAGTAGCCGGCCACTCCCCATATTGCAGATGGCTACCAAGCAATCCTAATTCCAGTAATCCCACAATTGGAGCTATGCATCAGACTAGAAGATCTTACATACTTTGCAACTCACTATTCTCATTAGTTCTTTTGTGTGTTTGTGTGAAAAGAGTGTGCTTGTGTGTGTAAACACCCCCTTTTTAAAATAAACAAAATTACTTTGAAAAACCACCTCTGGAATTCTCTATGTCTGCAACCATTATACAAAGGTTGTGACCCAGGCTTTCCATTACTGAAGCCTTCTCATTGCTTCCCATTGAGCAAAATCAATATCCCCATTGAGTACAATTTGTGGATGCCATATCAGGACCTCTGCAATCCCTGGTGGCGCAGTGGGTAAATGCCTGTACTGCAGCCATTCACTCGAAACCACAAGGTTGCGAGTTCAAGACCAGCAAAAGGGCCCAAGCTCGACTCAGGCTTGCATCCTTCCGAGGAGGGAGCTAAAATGAGTACCCAGACTGTTGGGGGCAAATTAGCTTACTTGCTAATTAGCTTACTTGCTGTTCACCGCTATGATCTTTGGAATAGCGGTATATAAATAAAACAAATTATTATTATTATTAGGTAACACCGGACTTGACAACAAGACATGTGAAAGGGATCTAGGAGTCTTAGTAGACCACAAGCTGACCATAAGTCTTTTTAGCATTATGAGTCTACAATCTGTTTTCTGTCTTCCAGAAGGAAGGATGGGAAGAAGCAATTGCAGCTGCCAACTGTCTCCTGAAACTGGTTGCTTTCTGAATGTGCACACAGCATCTGGCTTTAGGAGGCAGCTAGCAGCCTACCCTGTTCCTGAAATGCAGGGCTGCTGTGTGCACATTCACACAGCAGCTCTGCACAAGCAATTGCTGCTACTCTCAAAGCCAGCAGCTGTGTGAATGTGTACTCAGCAGCTGGCTTTGGGAAGACGTTAATGGCCACAATCACTGGGAGGGGGAGGAGCAAGAGGGATATAGGAGCAGAATTGTGCCCACTCACAGCCCATAACTGCCTGAGAAGCAAGACTGCAGTGGAAGGGACCTAACCTATTGCACAAAGGCAGTAATGGGATAGCAGTGAGATTGAGAGCCTATTGATGGGTTTTGCCTCTCACTGAAAAGGTGCACTACAGTAACGAATGGAATACAAGGCAGCAGCAGGATGGACACAACATCATGAGATAAATACTGGCCAAGGACACGTTTATCCTGTTAACAATCCACTATTTAGCCTGATATAATAAAGTCCACATTGTCTTGACTCTCACTAGTAACAGTCCACAGTATCATGGGGTACACTCCTTGTCTTTGCTTGAAATTCAAGTGGAGGAACGGACTAAGAAGGCACTCATATTGAGATTTTATTTGTGGAAGGTGAATGTTTCTGCTTTTGGGCTTCTTGTGCCCACAACTTTGACTCTCCCCTTTGAGCGCCGGATCAGTGCTGTAGCAACCGCATGCCATGGCTCAATCTGGCATTTTTCTGGCCCAAAAGAAGTGGCAAAATGCCATTCCTTTTTGGAGCGGGAAAAACCTGTCCTTTCAGCCAGCTTTGCTCCTGAGGCATCTGAACACCATGCCACTGAAGTGCTGCAATGCTGCCTGCCATCTGGTTGGGCAGGGAGCGTGGCATCAGCTTGGGGATGATATCAGGGTGTGCATCATCTAAACACCATGCTCCCATGATGCCCCTAAGTCAGCGCTTACTTTCAACCAGGGGCTGTGTCTCTTTAGGACAGAAGTGGGCTACTACTGGGTTTAGGGGGCTGCACTGTCTTTCCTGGGGATCTTGAAGGGCCAACCCCCCTTGTGCATACTATGAGAAAGATGTGGTTTTTACCCCAAATGCCCCAACATCTCTCAGAGGGCATGGGGGCAATTTCCCCTCATTTTTGGGCTGGGGGGGAGTGTTTCAGGTCCAGGAGTTCCAAGTCAAAAAATGCTATAAACATCTATTAATTACTCCTGTATTGACCTATTTGTTTATGTTAACTATACTTCACAAAAAAGATTTAAAAAGTAATGTATTATTAATGTGTCACCAAAAAACATCACTACTTAAATAATGAATAACAAATAATGCAGATATGTTATCAATAAAATGAGGTGGGTCGATTTATTTTAAAAGGGGGAAAAGCCCAAACTGCTTCAAGGTGCACACAATCAGTCATCATAATTTCTCTTTTATACTTGATATTTTGAAACTTATGCAGCCATTGTATTGTAGATTAAATTAATCAGTTAGAGTCTAAGTATGCCGGTTGTTTCATGTTCTTGATCGTGTGCATCCCATCACTAAGGATATTTAATGAGAAGTCATTTTATGTAAATATGCTTGGAATTGTAGTCTTGTCTATAATTTAGTTCAGTGGTATAGATACTTTGATGGTGGTGCTGTGGCTCAAATATTGGTTTTTGATTGGAGAAATTGAATTAAAATCCCCATTTAGCCATGATGCCAATTGGTCAAGCTAATGTACTATGCAGTGTGAGTGAGAAAATAGAATGATATATGAATGCTACTCTTAGCTACTTAGATTAAGGCCTAGTTACAAAAATGATACATAATAATTTGTCCCAAAATCTCTGAAGGTGATGGGAGGACCACACAAGTGTATGATGTTTTGAATAAATGACTTAGTCATTCATTCATGCATAAAAATGATCACAGAAACACATAACAACACAGTATCTTATTTACATAATTAGCCACTGATTCATTCACTCCATTGAATTAGTCTTCTGTACTTGCTGGGCTTGATTCTGAGCTCTCAAGAGAAACTGGGAGTAATGCCAGATCAATCAATAGAGTTACAAATGTGCAAAGAGCCAGGAGTGAGGCCTTGTTTCCAAACACTGAGATATGAAAAATAAATAACTAAAATATCATGGAGCTATTTTTAAAAATTAAGTGGGTTTTAAGTGCAGTGTAGGCACTGTTTGACACACAGAGAGCGCATGGTGGATTTCACTTCTAGCATGAGGTAAGTTAGGAGAGAGCAACAATTTTCAAATGTGAATTCATTCAGAAGGAAATATACTGCTAACTCATAATTAGCGTGATAGCTTGCAACTATCCCTTTGCAGTGTGCATCTGGGCAGAATAAATGTTCTCCAAAAACTTTCTGCTTCAGCTGAATTCAAACAGCAACTCAGGGATAGTGGATGGGTAGTCTTTCATATACTGGACTCTAATGCAACTTCACAATTAGCTATGCTGGCTAGAGCTAATGCAAGTTGTAATGCAACATCTGAAGACCAGGGTTTCCTGCTCCTGAGGTAATCCTATGCAAACATTGCTCAAAATAATCTCTCTTGAACATAGTGGGATGTACCTCTCAGTAAATATTATTAGGAATGGATTCAATAGAAATATTATTTGAACCATGGAGCTACTATAGGAATGCAGTCATCACTGCCTGTAGAAATGATATTTCCTTGTCTAAAGCCAAATTCAAGGAAACCTAGTTTCACTAGTTTGCAGTAGAAACTATGGCATTTCTCCCTCTAGGCCATTTTTGCAATTTGAAACAAGACACTTTTTTTTAAAAAAGATGACAAATGAATGTTTAATCATGTACATGCAGCACTTAAAAAAAACCCCAGCCTAAACACATGTGGGAAGGAACAGGATTGGTGAGTGAATTTGTCAGTTGTACTGCAAGAGCAGAAGGGTTCCATGAAAGAACCTGTTAAGGTTGTGGTAGTTAACATTTTTGCAGAATGTGCCACCATATTATTTTCCTAACATTGCTTTTACTACACAACACTTTTATGTAATCCTGCTTTTAAATATTTACACACCTGCAGAAAATTATTACTGATTTCAAAAAGCAACATTTTTTTTGGTAAAAGCAACAGTAATTCCCAAAAGGCAGGCTAAGACTTCCTTATTTTGTGACTGTCATTAAGAGGTTGGCAGCTGAAGTCACCCTAATAGCAATGTATTAACAGTTAGCAATTGGCAACTGAACAGAATATTAAGAATGTCTAATACTCAAAGTGCTGAACTACTGCTAACTCCATTGTATTCAAATGGGTTTATACAGAGAATATATAACATATCACCATTTTAAGCAACAATGCCCCAACTACATTTTAATAAGATAAACAGACTAGTTTTTGTGCTAAAGAATACATGGACTACAAATCTAACAACAAAAATGTTCAAAGCCCAATGGAGTAGCATCACAGTCTCCCAATATACTCCATTCTTGACCTCAAGGCCATCTTTGAGCAAAAGAACATCAAAGACAGAGAGTCTGATGGGGAACAACTGAACAAGAATTCTTCAAGAGGATCAACTCTGTCTTAAGTGGTGTAAACACAGAAGGCAGCTTTATCTCACTAATCAGCTCATCTCTGTTGGGATGTTTATATTACCCCACAACTTCTGCTTCTTTAGTGAATATTGTTTAGGCTATTTTCAAAGCCCATATTTTTTATAGTTCTAATCCCATACCTAAAAGAGATAATTTTACAGATAATCCCCTATATTTACTTTGGACAGACTGTTGATCACTGTGTGTTAATTTGCTAATATATGCATATGCCTTGCAGTGACTATTTGTCAAGAGACCTCTGTTAATTATAACCTGTGGCTGCATCTCTCTTCCCTAAAAGCCCTGGTTAGTACTTGGACAGGAGACTGCCAACAAATACCAGGACTGTAGACTGTATTTCAGAGGAAGGAACAGACAAAAGACCGGAGTATTCCTTGCATTAAAAAAAATCCCATGAAATTCATGGGATTGCTAGAACTTGCCAGGTGACTTGAAAGAACATAGACATACTTGTTTGATGCATGCATTGATAAAATATGCTTAAGCCTATGGAAGCTCATGCCAAACAAATCGTTTAAGATGTCTCTAGATTCTTTGTTGCTTTTGCTGTGACAGAATAACATACTTTTTTTTTTTGCCACTTAGGCGTTTATCACACTGAGGTTTTTGGGGATTTTTGGAGCTCAGATCCGATGTGACTGCAGCTCCAGAATGCGAATTCATGTCATAACATGAATGTGTTATCAGATGAGCTTCCTTTCTATGGGCGCTCTTTCCGTGGCGCTTCTGCAGTGATTCCAAAGTGACTCCTCATTTTGGTAAAATCGGAAAAAAATGAAAGAACAGAATTCGCTTTCAAACTCACTTCGATTTCACTTTGAATTGGTCTGGTGTGGAAGATCACTCTGATGTCGCCCCCTCCCTTGGCCCCTACGTCTTGCTCCTTCATCCCCCTCCTCCTCCTTCATGCCATCTTGTCCTCTCTGCCACCCTGCCACCCATCCCATCATCCCCTGCCTGCTCCTGCATCCAAATCCTGGCCCCAGTGACCCCCTGCGACCTATCCCATCATCCCCTGACTGCTCCTTCAGTCCTAACCTGGCTCCAGTGACCCCCTGCGACCTATCTCATCATCCGCTGATTGCACCTGCATCTGAATCCTGGCTCCAGTGACCCAGGTGTGATAAAACATTCACGTTACGACGTGAATTCGCATAGCTGAACCCCAGATCTGACCTGCAAAAAGCCCCATGTGATATACTCCTTAGCCTAGTGTCATAGACAACATTCGATTAACAGTCTACAGGTACTGTATTTAATATAGCATAGCAACACTCACTGCTACTGTTCCTCCTTTAACCAAAAACACAACTGAATTTGAGACAGCTTGCTCATGCTTGGGAGGCAAGATGATTACATTCTGGAAGGTAATGTTTAGGTTTACATGCTATGTGTGTATTTATGCCTCCAATGTGCTTATCAACTGAACAGTTTACCCTCTCCCTTCTCATCCTCATCTAAGCGCAATGGGATTGTAGCAGGCTGGATGTACAAATCTTGCATGTGGGGGCCATCAACAACCAGCCTTAAGTATACAAGTGCTATATTTCCTCTTTTCTACAGTTCTGCATCTGTTGAAGAAACTGTGGGAAATGTGTTACTATCAAGGTATCTGTGGAATGTTTGCTTATTACTACCTATCAGCAGCTGGTTATACAACCCCCAGCCCCATGTATACATTCTGTGCAGTTACATAGTTTTGTATGCAGTTGTTTGTAAGCATCTGCCAGATGTAAAACACTGTTTTGCATATTTTAGCTTGTGTTGAGTCTATTTAGGTGTGTGGTATATACTTCGATATTAAGGAAATTGTGAGTATATTTATACATTATTTTATGATCTTGGGTTTATAATAAAGCAGGTGTCTATGGACTTATTATTGAGGCTATTTCATACCTTAACCCGTGAAGCGCATAAACTGTTTATTTGGCATTCATATTTATATATTATTATCTTAATATCATGCTTTGGCATCACAGTGGCAAAAATTCATCACAAAATGCTTCAGTTTCTGGAAACAAATGTCTGATTTGTTGATGGTTTCAGGGTAATCTTTGTAAAATCATTAGATCAACTTTGTTCTATGAAAAAGTTCTATTTTCCATTTTCCCTCCTTTCCTTCCTTAAATGAGAGGGCTAAACACAAAGTTAGGACCACAATCCTACGTACTTTCTTGTGTGAAAGTTTAGTTGGCCTAGCACATATACTCTTCCATGAGAATCAATTTCCATACTTCAGTTTATCTAAATACCTTTCCATGGTGGTAGGAGTGTATGTTTCTATGATGCAAGGCAAGAGGCTATGATGCTGGTAGTAGTGCTGCTAGTAGGATCTCCTGTATCAGACAGGTTTTTGCTGAGAAGCCAGGGTAAATGTGCCAAATCACTACTGGCCAGCAGCAGTGTGTATGTGGGGGTGACACTGGTGGAGGGTTTTTTGGGCTGTGCCAAAACCCAGCTTACAGTCGGAGCTTCCAGACCCATGTGGAGGATGAGCTCTTCACACAACCAGCACATACAATGGATCAATAACAGCAACATTGTCCACATATTCCCCTCTCCCATCCTGGCCCCAGTTCCATTAAAATGGAGTATGCGCCAGAGGCACTGTGCAAACTTGTAAGTGATAGTGCAGGAGTTGGAATTGCCAGGTGGGAAGAGGGCAGCAGCAAGGAGGAGGAAATGGTAAACAGTCCAAAATGAAACTTGTATACATGGACATCACCTGATGGCCAATGTAGAAATCAGATAAGACTACATAATTAATAATAATATTAATATTTATTTGTACCCCGCCTCTCTGTGCAACACAACCGGGGCGGCTTACATGTTAAAAATACAATCAATCCCAACAACCCGCCCCTCTAAAATACAATTAAACAATTAATAGATTAAAACATACTTTAAAATAACAGATAAATCACACAATGGTTATAGCAGAAGTCAAGGAATAATAGACTGAGCTATTTTTGGTGGCTGGTTATCTATTCGGGAAAGGCCTGCCGGAAGAGATCTGTCTTAACAGCTTTTATAAAGCTGTTCAAGGTGGTAATGTTATGGATCTCATCCGGCAGGCCATTCCATAATCTGGGAGCGGCTGCCAAAAAGGTCCTCTGGGTGATTTCAGACAATCTAATTTTTATAGGTTGCAACAAATTCCTCCCAGAGGACCTGAGTGCGTGGGGTGGATTGTATGGAATGGAGACGGCCCCAAACTCAAAAGAATGGCCCATAGTTTGGAAAAGCTTAATATACATTCCAGTACCTAATGTAAGGGACACCAAGGATTGCCACAAAGTTTCTCTGAATTCTACAACAATGACTTTTACCACACAAGGGAGCGAGAAATGACAAATGTTCAAGCTGGGTTCAGAAAAGTTGGGCCTCACCACACAAAACCTGGTCTATGAGAGAACTTTCATACCAAGATAAATGGTTGGAATATGAAGATCTTTTAAGATATGACAAGGGTCTGATTTCTTTAACTCCGAAGAAGAACTGGGATTACAAGGTATAAATATCAATCCATTTTTAAATAGACAATACAAAGAAAGATTTAAAGTGGATATGAAGGTAGCTGGCTTTGAGAATTCAAACTCAGTTTGTGTTCTAACGATAAGCTGATATCTAAAATGTATAAGATGTTACTGGAAAAGGACACCAAGGAGGAACAGGTAGATTAAATGGGCACAAAATGTAGATCAAAATATGCATTTAGATTTGGAAAAAAGGATAGAAATTTGAGTTATGATCTTAAATGATTTTTAAATAAAATGATGTACCATTGGTATTTTATCCCAGAAAAGATTTCTAAGGTCCAAAACATACTGCAGCAATAATCCAGTTTGAGATGGCTTTAACTGTCCTGGCTCAGTGCTGGGGAATCCTGGGAATTGTAGTTTATTATGACTTTCTAACAGAGAAAGCTAAATGTCTCACAAAACTAGTTCTCAGAATTTTCTAGCACTGAGCTGACAGTTAAAGCGGTCTCAAACTGGATTATTTCTGCAGTGTGTTTTGGGCCTAAAATATATAAAGATTCCTTGAATTTGTGTTGGAAATGTCATAAACGAAGAAGGAACTTTTCAAGTGGTGGACTAGTGACCCAAATCCATAACTTGATGGAAGACATTTTGAAAATTAAACTTCAGTTGGATCCTGAATTATTGTTATTAGGAATTTTAGACGATCATTTAGAGAAGATCCATGGAAGAATATAATTCAACTGTGGTTAGAATGATCTATTCACAAAGATTGAAATAGTTGACAATCCCTTTATGAGATTGGCTGTTAAAATTATGATTTAGTGGAAATGGACAAGCTGACTATTGCCCAAAACAGATGGGCCAAAAACGACAGCTTCAAGCCAATCGGGGGGCGTTGCATTCAGATGATACACATCCTCAGATTGGGCTGAAGTTGTGCTGCTAAGGCAGCCAGACACAGCGGCCAAAGGAGCTCCTTCTTGGCAGGTGGTGGTGCAGATTGGTGCCTGTGGCTGCCATCATGCCCCCAGCAGTCAGGGCAGGAGGCTGAGGAAACTGATGCTGATGGAATATATGAAATGCAAAGCAGGTCTTCTTATGGTTTAAAGTTTTTAGAAGAGTTTTAAAAAGTAGGAGACTTATTTTGAAATATTGTATATGTTCATTTGGTGCCTGGCGAGGAATTTTATCTGGAGTATGGCAGCATGTCTGAAAGATTATGATGATCATCATGTTAGGTAATGCTGAGTGAGCATTTGGGGATCACCCCAATGTCCCCTGAGTGGTGAGTCTCAGCTGGCAGACAAAGGGGACGCTTGCTCAGTTGTCACAAGGGATGACACCGACCTCAGAGACACCACTGGACCTGTGGAAACCCTGGGCTGACCAAAACAGGGATGTAGCCAAGGGGGGGTTCTTCCATTAGAAAAATGAATGGTGCATGCTGCTGCGCCACTGCGCCCAAGCCCCATTATAATGGTGGCACTTAGTCTGGACCCCCCCCTTCCTAAAATCCTGGCTACCTCCCTGCCCAAAAGACAAAGGAATGGGTCCTAGCCTCAACCCTTCCTAGAAGCCTAGATGACAAAACTGGAGATATCATGGGAAGACATGGCTCTCTGCAGACAGTAATACTTGGCAAGAAAGAAGGCAAGGCTGAATTTCAGGTAGATACTCAATCAAGGAAGATATGGCTCTGAGTTTGCAAGACCTAGCAGGGCTTTCTCCTTCATAGGTTCTGCAGAGGTCAATGTGAGGGCAGTAAACAACAAGTGGGGGCTCTGTGGCCTTGTTCTAGGAGAGCTTCCGCCAGCATTGGTGGCCATGGGCACCTTCAGAGAAGGCTCCGCTCCACTCCCAGAATTCCATAGGCTTGAGCCAGACACAAGCTAAAGCAATGCTAAACCGGATTATTTCTCCAGTGTGGACGCAGCCTCGGCATTCCTTTGTTTGGCGGTTTGATTCGATATCGTTAGCAGCGCTGCTATTTCACAAGGTGGATCCTAGCAGCGCCGGGGCACCGAGAGCCCCTGAGAATGGCGAGGCCACCCTACAGCGGGGGGAGCTCCTTCTCAGGGCTGGAGGCCAAGCAACAGGCGCCTCTGCCTCCTCTTGGCGCTGGCGCGCGCGCGCAAAGACGGCACACAGCTGTTGGTGGCCGTTAACGGTCGCCCGCTTTGAAAGTGAGCGTAGCCGCGCGGCCCTCCCCCTCCGAGGGGCCCAAGGGCGCCTTTCCCGGAGGAAGGCGTTTAAAAGGCGAAGCGAGAGAAGCCCCTCCGCCCCTCAGCGCCGCGGCGCCAGAACAAAGAACTTCCCCTCCTGGCTTTCCCGCCCCACACGTGGGGGCGCCCCTCGGACCCCTGGCCACGCCCCCCGACGCCGCCCATTGGCCGGAACGAGGCCCCGGGGGGCGGGGACAAGGCGGCTCGTCCAATCCGGACGAAGGCAGGTTCTCTCCAATGAGAGCGGTGGCCATTGGGCCGCCGCCGGGTTTGGCGCTCTGTTGTCCGGAGCCGAAGAGGAGCGAGGAAGAGGAAGGAAGGAAGGGAGCCAAGTGGGGAAGCCGTGCGGCGGTGCCGCCACCGAGGTGAGCGCTCAGGGGCCGGGAGCGGAAGGGCAGAAGGGACCCAGGCACGCCCGCCTCAGTCTCTTTGTGGCGCTGCTGGGCGGGGGATGGGGCGCCTGCGAGGGAGAGAAGAGAGACTGAGAGAGAGAGAGGCGGGGGGCGGGGCTTCCTCTGAGGGACGGAGGGGCGGGGCCTCTGGGAGCTGGAGGGAGGAAGGGTCACCGGGGCAGAGAGCGAGGGAGGGAGCGAGGGAGCAAGGGCCCCCTCACCTTTGTCTTCTCTCCGGATCATACTCTAAGAGTCAGGGAAGAGGAATAAGTTCCTAGCCTTCAACCAGGTTGATAAGAGAGGGAGGCTCCATGCCTCCATGACCCTCGGGCTGTAAGCGCTCCTAAGAGTGTCTCCAGACGCCGAAGCCTAAGGTGGGCAGAGAGAGAGAGAGAGAGAGAGGGAGGAGGACGTTCTATGGACGATCCTTTGTTTGGACCGATGATCCCGCTCTCAACTCCCAGGATTCCATAGCCTTCAGCCAGGGCAGTTAAAGCGGCGCCAAACCGGGTTATTTCTCCAGTGTGGATGCAGCCATTGTAGGTTGATTCCCAAACTCTGTTCTTCCAGGTGTTTTGGACTACATTTCCCAGAAGCCTCAGCCATCTTGACCAATGGTCTGGGATTCTGGGACCCCAAAGGCCAAAACACCTGGAAGGCCAGAGTTTGGGGCTCACTGGTGTAACACAGACCCTCTGCTGTGGAAGGAGGCTTAAAAGTCAGATGCTGCTGAAAATGAATTAAGAGCAAAGGTTGTTATTCCAGGTCATGTAAACAACTCTGGATGGCTCCAGATTTTAAGTTTCTGGCCCAAATAAAAGGAAGCGCTGCATAAACAGTTTGAGAACAATGAAACAAAACGTAGATCATGGTTCAAATGATGGGCACCGCGAGGGATAGACACGTATGTCAGGTGTAATACTCGAACATCCAATGAATATACAGGGGTGTAAATGTTTAACTCAAGGTAACCAATGAAAGGTGATTTCTAGTTTTCTTTGTTCAACATCCTGTAAAAACTTGGTTCATTTTAGAACCGTGGTCCCAGTAATTTGGATGGATTTCCTACTGGGAACAGCTGCACCGACAAATAAAAATGTTTCCTTTCCAGTCGAGCTCCTGGTCTCCCTGCTGATTTCTGGTCAAAATTCTGGTTTTGATAATCTATAATCAATAATCTATAACAATAGAGTCATTGCATTGCGGGGGGTTGGACTCCCACCTCAGAAGAAAAGGGGAGAAGAGGTTGTATTGTTGGAGATGGGATGGTTGCTGTGCAATACTAACAAAACAGTCTTCAGGGATTCACCTCCAGGATGTGAAGAAAGAGGGGATGCTTCACCTATTACTGGGAACTGTTGATTGGAAAGCAGAACACAGATTTCCTTTGTAGGTAACAAGGAAGTGGGGGGGGGGGGAGCCAGGGATGTTTTTAGATGAGAGCAATTTAAGCCTTCTGAATCTTTCCTGTGTTTCTGGTTGCGCAGGGTGTGATGCGAGAAGAACTGTGAATTAGATCGCTTTGATTTTCTTCACAAGCAAAACTAGCATCTTAGTCCTTGTTGTGAAAAGCCAGGAAAATAACGCTTACAATTGTATACACACAAGTAATTTCAATAGAACTCAGTCAAGGCTCACTTCAAAACTAACTTGTGTAACGTGCCACAAATGACTTGTGAGGTAATATTGGTGGCAAACATTAATAGAAAATGTTTTGAGTATTTTTCAGCTCATTCACAAACCTTGAAGCATGAATTTAAGTCCAGCTCCCATTGGCCTGAGGTTTGGATCTAAATAGGCTTGAACTGAAATACTTAACTTTTGTTGTCATATTGATGTCTAACTAGCAGTTATAGGTTGCCATAAATGCTGTTATACTTGATTTCCACTACATTTTTATCAGTGGACATATTTTTAGATAATATGCACCGTCAGTGATCGCAAACTACAGTTATTGCACTGTACTTTCCTGTCCTTTTGTCCCAAGCTAGGTGCGGGATGTAAAGTTTAATACACTGATGTTATCCCACCCCTCCAAGCCCAGGCAGGAGGCATCCTGTACCCGATCCAGACTTCTCCCACACTTTTTGAAAGAACAGTCTTTGCAAGGGGCGGGAGAAGTCTGGATCGGGTAAAGGATTCAATCCACCTATTAAAGTTTGCATCCCGTGCCAAGGTCGGGATGGAAGGAGGGGAAAGGGCAGTGTACTAATCTCCTTAGTAAAGACATACCTTCAGGTAGGTGAGGAGGAGCCCCTTGGCTAGGTCAGGAGACCAGTGTCATAAGATCTCAATGCGTGTGGAGGGCAGTAAGGAGAGATGAGCGCTAACAAATAAGAGGGAACCAAGCCATGAAGGACTTTAAAGGTCAGGATAAGAATTTTATATCAGATTCTGAAAGGAATGGGGAGCCAATGGAGGGTTAACAACAAGGGGATAACATGATCAAAGCGGCGGGCAGAAAAGATGATCCTGGCTGCCAAGTGAAGACCTACTAGCAATGAGTTGCAGTAATCCAGGCATGATAACACCAATGGTTTTTACTTGAGAGAAGCACTTCTCTAGGAATCTTTAGGTCCTCCAGTCCTTCTCTGTGGTCAACATCTGCCAGACGTTGACCATAGAATAGAGGAGTGTTCCGTCTAGGAATCTCTAGGTCCTTCAGTGTGACTTTTGGTTAAAATTGATCATAGAGTTGCATTGGAGGACCTAGGTATTCTTAGAGAGAACATATTAATAAAATCTGAATAATCAAAGCTGCAAAAGTCAAAGCCGCAAATGTGGAGGGTTGAGTGTGTATGAATATGGTGCACATCTGGCATTATGTAAGTGTTTATGACTGAAAAAGAAAAAATAGTTTCCCCATAAAGAAGTAGTTACTACAAGGGAAGATTGTCTGCAATGTATTTGTTATTGGCAAAAAACAATACCCCTAAAACAGTTCACAAGTTGTGTCTGACCATTAGAATAAGTACTTTCATTATAGGACATCCTACAGGTTATCCAAAATGCTTGGGACCAGAAGTGTTTTGGGTTTGGGGATATTTGTCAGCCACCCACTTCTGCCTTGCAAACAAACAACCAGGAGCAGTGGCATTGTCTCAAAGGTGGATGTGGGTGGCTGGAGGGCTCTCTGCCAGTGTCTACAGTAATCTGGTCCCTTATGTAAAATAAAATGGTATGGTATTTGCTGGTTGTAGAGAGACACAACACTGCAGACAGCTGCAGCTGGAGAGAGACATGAAGAGGTTCTAAAAACCTGTTTTTTGAAAAAATGCATGAAAAGATAGAGTGAAATTTTTGATGACTGTGGTGGGAGTGGCAGCAAGGGAACATGGGGGAAAGCAGGCTAGGAGGAGGCAAGTGGCATCAGAAGATGGGTTCACCTGCTCCTGCCTACAAGGTAGTAGTGCTCCTGGTTGTTCATTTAGGCAGCTGGCAAATATTCAGAACTAAGATCCCATATATGAAATGAAATGGTGGAGTATTTGTGGGATACAGAGAGATATAGCTGGAGAGAGCAACTTGGATTTTGTGCTGGCCATCAGTGTATAGGCCAAAGATAGTTTTTCCTGGTACTGTCCACCAGCTTCTGGTGCCACCTGCCTCCTCCCAGCCTGTCTCCTACTGCCTTCTCTTGCTGCCACTGCCCCATTCATCAAAATGTTTACTCTACATTTCATACATTTTTTAAAAAGTAGTTCTTTGAAATCTCATATCTCTAGCCATATAGTTCTCCTCCCCACCTTCTGCTTCCCTCTTTACTCTCACTGCCTCCCTTGGATGTTTCTACTGCCCCCAGGGCAGGCATACTGCCCAGTTTGGGAATTACTAATTAAGTGGATCTATAATGGTCGAATATTTTTGTTGTTCCTATTTATTTTTATTTTCATTACAATCAGGATGGCTGTGTGTGTTAAGAGTCCTACTTGTGTATTCCTTGTATATCTTTTTCCTTCATTCTTATTTTTTTTCTTTCTCCTCTCTCCCCATACTTCTGGTTTCTTTATTTTTGATTGCAAATTCAATTCTGTTACAAATAATTAAAATTAATCTAAAAAAACCCCCAAAAGTATAGGTCATCATTGTGTTTTAAACTGTAGAGAAAGCGGAGTTTTGCATGCTGGTGTTCATGAATGAATTAGTAATACAGTGGACCCTTGTTATACGCTGGGGCTTGGTTCCAAGATCCCCCGTGGATAACAAAATCCGTGGATGCTCAAGTCTCATTAAATATAATGTCATAGCAAAATGGTGTCCCTTATAAAAAATGGAAAATCAAGGTTTGATACTTGAAATTTATACTTTTTTTGAACATTTTCAAACCGTGGATGCTTGAATCAGTGTATAAGAAATCCGTGTATAAGAAGAGCTGACTGTAGTATTTCTGTAAACAGTTGTTCTCTTGCTTTTCTTTTCTTCCAGCCTACTGTATACTCATCCTCTTTCCAAGTCCTGAAACACTACAGTGCCTTCACCGCAAAAGTTTTTGGAGCACTACTGATAATTATTCTTCTGGCTTTGTAAAAGAGGCTTGCACAACTTATGATCCTCCAGGCAGAGTTCAGCACACAAGCCATGTTTGTGGCCTATTAGGTGCTAAATGTTCATGCTTTATTTTAATACAGGACTCATAATAATAATAATAATAATAATAAGTGTATTTCTATTTCCCACCTCTCCCTGCGGATCGACGCAGGAGTACAGCAGTCAGCAAATTTCAACAGTAAAAATATATCAAATACATCAAGGTTTATTGAGACCCTAAAGATTTGAGGATTGCTGTCTTTACCAGATCTACTACAGTTTTGGCTTGGGGGTCACAAGCTGAGTATTTCTTTTGTAAAGTTAAGAATGGGCAGCTGCCATAGTTGAGGGGACATGCAAGTCCGTCAAGTTTGATTATCAATATTCTTGTATTTCTAGTGGACTTGGGTTCATATTAGCTTGGTAGCCTTTTTTCTCTGCATAAAATTTTTTATACATTTAGCAAACATCCAATTGAATATTTTCAAATGCTTTGTGAGTGTGTGTATGTGAATCACATCACAAAATTAAGCAGGTTCAAATTGTCAGCTACCGAAAACATTTCCATATAATTTTAGGTGGCATGGATTGATTATGTTAACCACCTTTACTTACACTCTATGACTGAGAGAGTTTGACAACATTAGTTTATTTTGTTGCTGTGGAAAGACTAATGCATGGTGGCATCTTTTGATGTTAGATCCATAGTGCTTACAGTGTTCATTATGCAAGTTTGTAAATGAATTCCAGAATGCAGCTTTCAGTTAAATATTTCATACCTTGTTGGTGTAATATTAATGGAAATTCCTTTTTCTCAGTTATAAAAAAAACTATGTTTTGGGGTTACTGAAAACTAATGTAGATGGGGCATGTGTGTTGAGTTATGATGACCCAATGAATTTTATAGGGTTTTCTCAGTCACGGAGTTCCTTCCTCTGAATTATAGCCAATAACACGTGGTATTTTGGCTGGTTTCCCTTCCAAGTACTAACGAGAGCTGATCCTGCTTAGCTTCCAAGATCACAACTATGAACCACCAAAAAAATCTTAATATGTGAGGACTACTGATCAATAGCAGATAGGTTTACAACATACAGAGTAGAAATTACATGTGTAAAAAAGAACAGAAAAACATTATGATCAGTCGGTTAAGTGAATTTAATGAATTCTTCAAGAAATATATCATTAAAAGTTCATAGCCTAGTTTTTAATTCTCAGTGTTCTGAAGTAATTGTAGTGAAATAATTATACTGAAATTCACCCAAAGTCCTTTTCTTTATCAACAGCAGTGGTGTAAGTCTATTGGCCTAAATGGATGGGCAGTCTACCATGTGCCAACTTTGTGATATCCTGCCCTCGTTTATGTCGGGTCAGTAGAATGGACCACCCTGGGAACTTACTGGCTCTGTTTCATCTTTATGACTCCCTCAGCTACCTTGAAATGAAAATAATAAGCCTAAAGGTGTGAAAAGCTGTTTTCATTACAACAAATATGAATAATACAGAAGTAAATCCTACTGAAGGTTACACTCTATGACTGAGAGAGTTTGACAACATTAATTAGTTTAATGTTATAGCCTACACACACACACTGTACAGTCAAGTACAGATAGGATGCCTACACCAAGATAACAGTATGCTCACAGCATTTGGAATAACATAACAACCCGCAACAAGGAGCTGTATAAATATACTACTTAAATGATGATGATAAACACCTGTCACAGCAGGGGAAAGGACAATAGGAAAGGAATGCTTGTAAAAAAAGTAAAAGGTAGCATAAAGATGACTCATACTTTACCTTAAGGAAAACAGATGTAATCCTGTTTTTCATTAAAAGCCCATGGGGTAACATTATGAAGCTTATATAATCAATAACATTTATGTTTTGCCAACAATATTGAAACATCCTGAAATTGTTTAGAAATACTTGCATCACTAGAAATTTAAATGAATCGTATTTGCAACCGGCCTGATAAAAGTGTTCATGTAGAGATTGGTCATAATATTTTCCTGCTCTTTTTTATACATGTCGTTTTCCCAGTAGATAAGACCCCCACATCCTATAGTTTGGGTTATGCTCCGCCCACTCACTCCAATAGGCAGGAAGGGTCTGGGCCTTGCTCATGAGGGATCGGGATCTCGTCCCCCCTTGACGGTTGACATGAGCCTTGGCAGTGATGTTGCCCATCCTTATCAGGACAGGCTTGTGGAGAATCAGCTCTTTGAAGGACAGCAGGGCTAGGCGAATCGCCCTGAGTTCCAGCCAGTCTAGAGAGGAGGAGGAGGAGGCTTCCCACTCTGACTCCGAAAAATCATACCACTCCCTGGTAAGTGGGCCAGATACGCCAGGGAGTCCAACAAGCATAAGCGACCTGGTCAGAGGTCAACCTACTGTCTTTAGAGGCCGAACACCTTCAGGGACAACTAAACTCCAAGGCAGATAGGCTAAGTCGAACCGACATAAATCACGGAGAATGGAGTCTTCACCCAGAGGTGTTTCAACTGATCGGGACAACGTTCGGTCTCCCAGTAGTAGACTTGTTTGCCTCCCTGATAAATGCCAAGACTCCCAGATTCTTCTTGAGGTTCCAGACCGAGGGGTCAAAAGACCTCGACACTCAACTGTCATTGGCTGCTGGGCCTTCTCTACGCCTTTCCTCCAGTTCCACTGCTGACAAGGCTGCTGTCAAAGATTCAGAGAACCAGGTCAGAAGTGATCCTAGTGGCCCCAGCATGGCCAAGACGTCCTTGGTTCTCAGAAATCATCCTATCATCTCAGAGTCTGCCTCTTCCGATTAGACCGGATCTGCTGTCCCAAGGCCAGATTCACCACCCAGACCCAGCCTGGCTTCAACTTCACACTTGGAGATTGAGCGTCGCATGCTAACCGGTTATGGCTACTCTACAGAAGTGATTGATTCCATCCAGGCGTTCAGGCGGCTGTCGACCGTCAAGAGTTACGAATACATGTCCAGGGCTTTTCATAGATGGTGTAAACGGAAGAAGAGGGACTTCGTTCAGGTCATGGTCCCCACCCTCCTACAATTTCTTCAAGACGGTTTTAACCAGGGCCTCTGCCCTAATACAGTCAAGAGACAAGTGGTGGCAATCATGTCTATCCTGCCACACGAAGAGGCTGCCAAGATGTCCAATCATCCCCACATTCGCAGGCTACTCAAGGGAGTTTCCAACAGGGCGCCTCCAACAAGACACCGGTTCCCATCTTGGGATCTTCATAAGATCTTGAAGGTGCTGACGATACATCTGTTCGAGCTACTGAGAGAGGCATCTCTCAAATTCCTGACTTTCAAAACTCTGATTTTAACAGCGGTGACATCAGCTCCACGTGTCTCAGAGATCAGCACCCTGTCGGTCAGAAAAGAGCTCTGTCTCATCAGACCAGACTCCGTCCTGCTTTGGCCGGATCTGACCTTCATTCCGAAAGTGAATTCGGTTTTCCATACATCTCAGGACACTGTTCTGCCATCCTTCTGCCCTTGTCCAGTCAAAGATTTAGAAAAGATATGACACACCCTAGACGTGCGCAGAGCTATCAAAATCTACCTCAAGAGAACAGCGGCCTTCAGGAAATCCGAAGCCCTGTTCGTCTCATTTCAACCGAGGTCCAAGGGTAAGAAGGTCTCGGTCTCTACCCATGCCAAATTGATCAGAGAGCGCATTGCCTCATGTTACAGGCCCCTAGGCCTCAGTCCCCCCGAGGGCATCACTGCCCACTCCACTAGGAGCACGGCTACCTCCGCAGCGCTGTCTACCAATGCACCTCTGGCAGAGATATGTAGGGTGGCCACGTGGAAGTCACCCTCTACCTTTGTCAAGCACTATAAGCTGGACACTTTTCAGTCAGCCGAGGTGGCTTTTGGCTGTAGGGTGTTACAACAGATTGTCCCTGACTTGCCCTCCACGCCAGCAGGCCCTCCCTAATTGGGGGTGGCTTTTGTAAATCCCAATGTTAAGGAGGCGCGGCTCCTTCTCTGCTGGAAAATGGAACGTTGGTACTTACCTGATATACGTCCCTTTCCAGCAGAGAAGGTCTGAGCATCCTCCCCACCCTGTTCTCCTGCTGGCGTTAGCAGACAATAATTTTGTCTAAAAATTTGAGACTCTGTTTATGTTTAATAGACCACAGTTTAACGGGTGTCCCTGTCATCCCGTAAAAACATAGAAACAAATAGGTTAATGATAGTTGATTCTGATGGGGCCCTAGCAGTTTGGCTGGTCATTGACTGGGGTTCCTCGGGGTCGCTCTGCCTATAGAGCTGGGGTCAGGCCCCTGGTTTTTGTGCTTTGTCTCTCCCTGCCTACCAGGTGCCAGTGGGCGGGGCTACCCAATGTTAAGGATGCTCAGACCTTCTCTGTTGGAAAGGGATGTAGATCAGGTAAGTACCAACGTTCCATTTTTTTTATTCCACAGTAGAATACAGGGTACTTAACCTAAAGACTTGAAAAGGATAATTGCTTGCCTAACAGACTAAAATATTAAAGATAGAATTAGATTCTCCTAGAGAACTTATAACTTTTCAAATCTAGAGTTTAATTACAGCCCAAATTCTTTAAATATGTTTAGTTTAGAATGAATTTTTTCACTCTTACCTTATGTGCTGCAAACCCATTCAGACTGCACTCCTAACCAAATCTTTAATCCAGTAAGAGAGAGAGTTAGAAGATTGAATATGTTTGATAAAAACATTTAAATGGAACATACAAAGGATCTGAAGTTGGGAGAAAAGGTTATTAAAGTGTTAACACCTAACAGGTGATATGGGTTATGGTTATAATATGCTAAACGTATAACAAAAGTATGGTAAGTTGTTATAACAGGTAGAATTGATGCTAGACATATGTCTAAAAAGGAAACATGTAGAAAAATCACATAGATACTTAAGTTGGTAATGGTTATTGATAAAACAAGTATATAAAATATATTATATGTATAACCTGGTGTTTATATGATGTCATAGATAATATTGATAAATGGGTAAGTATAATTTATAACTGGGAATTCATTGACCAACATAACCGGTTGGTTATGTGTGTCAATGAATCTGTTAAAGGGGGAAGGTGTGTGGTGCACAGAACACCCAGCTGACCAATCAGAAGGCAGCTGAAGACCAGCCAATAGGATGTGGGCTGGGACTTTTGAAAATTTCGGGCTAATAGAGGAGAGAGTCCATTGGGAGACAGTTGGGTGACAATTGGGGGAACAGTTGAGTCCAAGAGAGGACTGGATTCCATGAGTTCCTGAGAGAATAGTCAGTTAGGGCTTGGAATCCTGAGAGTGTGGGTTCCAGGGATAGAGAAGGACGGCTAGGGCTAGAGTCAGAGTGGTAAAGGACTCCCTGCCGTTTCACTTCCAGGACTCTAGGAAAGGGAGTGGCTGCAGTGTTATATCCTGTGGGATAGTGTTAGCTTTGGTGACTGTTAGGTCTAATTTTAAAAGAGGAACTTAATAGAAGGATTGAGTGACTCTTAGTTATAAGAAACTGGTGATTTAGCTAAAGATTTATAAAACCAACGATAACTGTAACAAAGTAGAAAGTAACAATTACATAAGATATTATATTAAAACCAACACTGTTAAACCTTCTTGTAAATAAAGTTTATTTGTTTGATTCAAGGAGGACACGCCTGAACTTGAGTTAATACCACGCTACTCATATTACAAAACACGGGTGGCAGCAGAGGGATAAAAAAAAGTCCCAAGCGCTTGCCACAATAGAAAGGTTGTGCGTCACATAAATTGGTGGCAGCATTAGAATGAAGGTTGACTAGACGGGGCCTTTACATAATTGGGTGGCACAATAGAAAGGCTGTTCGTTACTCCTAACCAAATTTATTGAGAGGAAAGCTTTCTTAGGTTTCAACTTTGAGGTTGCTTTATTAACACACTTTTGCTATGTGTGCATGGACTTGGAAGTAAGCACTATTGATTGAAATGGTACAGTAAATTGGTAGCCTCACACTGTAACTTAATTGGAAAATAAGTTTCCTCAAATTTATAAGTAAATGTGGTTAAGATCAGGCTATAAAAGTGATTGAATAGCAGGTTGCCTAAGTAAACTTTTAGGGAAGCTGAATCCAAATATTGGACTGTTACATTTAAAATTATTTACAACTGAAAAATTAATAACTACATGTGTGAAAAGTTAACATTTTTATAAAACACAATTTTATATTCTGAAACTTCAAATTTTATTTGGTATATGAAGGTAAAAGAGATTTGTTGCTGTTAACTGACCTTGGGTCCACCCAATTCATGACAACCCTGTGGATGAGACATCTCCAAACCTTCACTGCTGTTTAGGTCCTGAAGATCCAGGCCTGTAACCTCCCTGATTGAATCAAGTCATCTGGTGTGCAGTCTTCCTCTCTTTCAACCACTCTCTATCTTTACTAGTATTGTCTTTTCTAATGAGTTGTGCCTTCTCATGATGCGGTCAAAGTAGTACAGTCCCAGTTTGGTCATCTCGGCCTCCAGGGAGAGGTCAGGTTTGATTTGGTTGCCCTTTTGGCTGTCCACAGTATCTTCAGCACTCTTCTCACACCACATCTCAAATTAATTCATTTTCCTCCAATCTACCTTCTTTATTGTCCAGCTTTCATAGATGTGCATGGTGATGGGGAATAAATGTAATGGCTTGGACTATTCTAACTTTAGTGCTCAGTTGTATATTTTTACTCTTTATGATCTTGTCTAGTTCTTTCATAGAGAACTAACAAATTTATTACAATCTGTTACCCATTTTATCAGATGCAGCCTAGCATACCTTCTGTGTTTTAACACTCGGAACTGTCATTTAGCAGTACCTTTCTTCATTAGAATTTATTTTCAAGCAAGTATGCGATATAAAAGTAGCTGGGTAAAAATATGGAAGAAATGTTTTCAGTAGTTAATATACTAACCACCTTTGCTCTTGTATGAATACATTTTAAAGTAATGCAAATGTAAAAGTGGTTTTCAATGAAACGTAGTCTGCATCCACACTTCAGAAATAATCCAGTTTGGCACCATTTTAACTGCCATGGCTCAGGGCTATGGAATTCTGGGAACTATAGTTTATTGTGGCACCAGAGCACTCTGACAGAAAAGTTTAAAGGTGTAAAAATTAAAAAAAAATGTGAGTATAAAGTAAAAGCCTATGCCAATGATTTGATTGTAAATTTAGAGAACCCCATAGACAGTGCAGGAAATCTAATGACTACATTGGAAGATTTTGGAAGGATTAGCGGTTGCAAAATCAATCTGAAAAAATCTGCAATCATCACAAAAATATGAATTCACAGAAAAAATCTAATTGATATAAAAGTACAAATATTGAGATACAGAAACAAGTGAGATACTTGGGGATAGTAATATCGGGTAAATCAAACGAATTATTTGAGAACAATTATGCTAAGACTCAGGGGAAAAAATCAAAGAAGATTTATTAAATTGGTGTAAATTACACCTCTGCCTCTTATAATAAATAATAATAAATAATAAAATATTTATTTATATCCCGCCTCTTCCATTTTGGGGATCGAGGCAGGTAACAACAAAGTTTGTACAATACACAACAATAAAAACAACAAGCCCCACAAGACTGGGAATCCGGGCGGCTTACAACAGAGGGGATAATAGACAGTTATAGATTTGTTTTATCCAGTTGGTATAATTCATCCCTAAATTTAATTTGTCTAAAATTTTATAAAGAAGTTGCCAATTAACCGCATCGAAAGCTTTTTCAAAATCAATGCATACCAATCCAAGTTTGTCGTTAATATGACTTTCATAATATTCTAATGTAGTCAATATATACCTAATATGTCCTTCATTTGCCTTTTGGGGATGAAACCTCTTTGGTCTTCTCCAATCCAATCTTTCAGATAATTTTGTATTCTGTTCACCAAAACTGTTGTGAATATTTTGTAATCTTGATTTAGGAGGGAGATGGATCTGAAATTTGCCAGGTCTTCCCTATCTTTACTGCTTTTGGGGATAACTGCTATATTCACGTCTTTCCATGATTCCGATATTCCATTTTTCAGTATATCATTCATTGTTTTCTGTAAGGGTGTGATCAATTCTTCTTGAAATGTTTTATAAAATAAAGCCGTAAATCCATCTGGTCCTGGAGATTTGCGTACTGTAGCATTGCAATTTATTATTTCTGTTTTTGTAATCATATTGTTCAAATTTACAAACTGCTCTTCGGTTACTTTTGCTTCTTGGAGATCCTCTATTGTTCAATTTTGTCTGTTTCAATTTCCTGTTCTTTATACAATTTTGTGTAAAAATTCTGAAAACATTCCTTGATTTTTTTCTTGTTGTGGATGGATTACTCCTTCCTCTCTAATCGTGTTTATTGTACATCTTTCTTCTTCTTTTCAGAGTTTCATAGATAGCCATTTCCCTTGTTTGTTTTCGGATTCCAAGTTATTTAATTTGGCCTTTATCTCCAATTTCTTGAATTAATACTGAGTCTAATTGTTTTTGTAATAATTGAATTTTCTTTTTTATTTCTTTATTACCCAAATCAAGTTTTAATTTCTCCTCTTCCTCTTTCAATAATACATTAATTTTATTGATCTTTTCTGTTTGTTTTCTCCTCTCCCTACTATTTTGTTGAATAAAAACACCTCTAAATACTGCTTTTGCTGCATCCCAAACTATCTCCATACTTACCCTCTTATCCACATTTTCTTGGGAAAAAATCTTTAATCATTTTTTTTTGTTCTTTTATCAACTTCTGGTTCTGACAATAAATATTCAGGTAATCTCCAATCTGTTCTTTGAATTTTCTTTTTCAAATTTAACTGTATCACTAGCATTCTGAGTGGATTTGCAATTGGCTCTGAATGTAGGTCTGCAAATGGCTCATGACTGGTTATATCAAGGGCAGTTCCTGCAGAAAGAAGCTCAGTTGTTGAAGCAGCTGAAATAGAGAAGCCTTGTAATCAACTATGTCTTGATAGGTAACATGATAGTGTCCAGAAGAATCTCTAAGCCAGGGGTTCTTTCTTGTGGTCTCTGTGACTCGCTCATATGGGTTTTCTCTGCCTGCGCAGAGTTTGTTCAGAAACTATAGAGCTACAGAAAGCAAGAGTACGTTGTGTCCTCGGAATAATACTACTGATCAACTTTAATCTATATTTTGAGTCCAAAATTCCAAAATCTGAAATACTCCAAATACCAAAACTATTTTTATGGGTGGCTGGGATAGTGACACCTTTACCTTTTCATAGTTCAGTGCACACAAACTTTGTTTCATGTACAAAATTATTAAAAATACTGTCTAAAATTACATCCAGGATATGTCTACAAGATGTATATGGAATTTTGTGTTTAGACTTGGTTCCCATCTCCAAGTTATCTTATTATGTACACATATACCAATATAAGTATTCCAAAATCCAGAAAAATCTGAAATTGAAAGCACTTCTGGCCTCAAACATTTTGGATAGAGGAGATGCAGCCTGCAATTTGTTTTGGTTTATACTGCTTGTAGGTTTTGCAACCCACATCTACAACTTTTTTGTGGCTTGTTTATAGGATTTTATTCCTACACTTGGTATGTCACTAAAAAGGCAGTCTCTTTGTGCTTCCCCGTTTTCATTTTCATTATTGTACAATATAAATCCTTGTCTTTACCGTTCTTTATTTTATCAGGACTTAAACTTGTGTTTAAAAATTGCATTGCATCCATGTTCACCTGTCACAAAAGGCTATTTATAATTTGGATTCTTATTTTAAATCTGTGTGCATCTATCATAGGAGTTGAAATGGGTAATTTATGGTCATTTACTTCTTCTCCACTATCAAAAATGATCATATAAATTTAATAGGAATGTTGAGGGATGAACGCTTAATAAGTTATTATCCTCAATATGCTTTGGATTCTTGCATATAGAGAGTTTTTGACAATATATTGCTATAATATATTGTTTATACAAATTTCTCATCCCATTTCTCAGGACAGTATTGTCAGAGCTCCCTCATTCACGTTTTTAAATTTCAGAGGGTCCTGTTTAAAGAATTTTTTTTTTTGTTTTGCTTAGTTGACTGTTAAGATAGCTCCAAGTGCAGAATATTTGGGGCATTAAGTGTGCCATTTCAGTTTATCGATTTGGCATAGACACTGTGGTGATCCATCAAAAAGCATATAACAGCAGCAATTTGGGATAGTACCTGTGGCAACATGGCTATTATAGTTCTAACCAGACATTGCTGTGCAACTTTGTATGTTGTCTTTTCCTTAAAGACAAGTGCTACTAGATCTGAAATGTATCCAGTAACATAAGACAAGCAGAGGCCAAAGTTTAAGATGCAGTATTAAAGTCAGAATGGATGTACAGTGGTACCCCGGGATACGAATGCGCCGGGTTACGAATTTTTCGGGATACGAAAAAATCCCATAGGGATTTATTGCTTCGGCTTACGAAGGTTTCTTCGGGTTACGAAAAAACCGCGGCGCTATTTTCCGCCACCGGAGGGCAGCAGAGAGCTATTTTTCCATTAGCGCCTATGGGAATTCGGCTTACGAAGGTATTTCGGGTTACGAAATTAACCGCGGAACGAATTAATTTCGTAACCCGGGGTACCACTGTATATGATTTTGTTTGTAAAGTGTCTTGCAAATTCTTTACAGCAGGTGGTGTTGTAGTTTGCATTCTGTTCTTGGTGGCCAGAGTGTAATAGGCCCTTGATCAAGATAGCTTTTCTGGACAACTCTGTACAGAGAGTGAGAAGTGACTGAGAAGAAAGATTTCTTTGTTGGCATCCTGCGTTTGATCAGATTTTCATACCAGCTTTGTCCTACTAATTAAGAATTCAAAGACATAGCCATGTTAGTCTGGAAAATCATTATGCAGAGGATTCTTGTATCACTTTTGAGACTGACTGAAAGAGAGAACTTGGTAGCATGAGCTTTTGTAGACTTAAGTCCACTCCATGCATCTGAACAAGTAAACCCTACTAAAGCTCATGCTACCAACTTTTCTATTTCAGTTAATCTCAAAAGTGATACAAGAATCTTTTGCATAATGATTCTCCAGACTAACATGGCTATATCTGTGAATGACACAGTGGTGTCACCTGGTGCAGGGAGGCAGTGCTTCCTCATGCACGCTTCACTCACCTGCGCCAACCCTGTGCCTGCTCCCTCTGTGCCATCCCAGATGGTGCAGCACGGGGTAGGAGTGATCACTGCGCCATGCCAATGTCATTTCACAAGGACTGTCCTGTCTTCCACAGCTTTTCTACACAATGTGCCACTACAGTCGGCCCGCCTTATCCACGGATTCGAGCATCCATGGCTTGAATTTTTTTTAAAAAAAGTATAAATTCCAATAGCAAACCTTAATTCTCCATTTAAAAAACTGGAACGTCGATTCCAAGTCAAAACACAACCTGGCTTTCACACCCTTCCTGGGAATGAAGCTGTCTGGGGAGTCACTTGATGAGGTCGAAGATAGGGATAAAAAGAAGTCCTTGCCGGGGGGTCGCAGAGGTGATGATAAGATGAAATTTAGGGCTCTATTCTGGCCTCCAGGCGCGCATCTACCAACTGGATTTACGAGGCCACGTTTAAGTCCCTCAAGAGATGGTGTAGGCTAAAGCGCATCAACTGCCTTAGGTTTTCAGTGGGTGACCTGCTATAGCTTCTACAAAATGGCATAAAGAAGGGCCTCAGACCCAACACGGTGAGGAGGCAGGTGTCTGCCATCACATCAATCTTGCCCCATAAGAGAGCGATCAGGATAGCATCTCATCCTCGAATTAAGAGACTGTTGAGGGGAGTTTACAACAGGGCCCAGCCCACCAGACATCATTTTTCCAACTTGGGACTTATATACAGTCCTAAAGGGTTTGACAGTTGGACCATTTGAACCCCTTCGAGAGGCTTCCCCCAAACACCTTACCTAAAGGTCATCTTCCTCACGGCCATTGCCTCCGCCAGGCGAGTGTCAGAGATTAGAACCCTGTCGATGTGTAAAGACTTGTGCATTTTTAGGCCGGACTTGGTGTGCCTCCACCCGGACCCCACCTTTGTGCCAAAGGTCAATTCAGCTTTTCATGTGTCCCAGGACATTCTCCTACCTTCCTTCTGTCCAAACCTCAAGAAGGACTTGGAAAAAATCTGGCACACGTTGGATGTGTGCAGAGCCCTCAAGACCTACATCAAGAGAACTGCAGCCTTCAGATCATCCGAGGCCTTGTTTATCTCCTTTCGCCTGGGTTCCTTGGGGTGTAAGGTGTCAGTTTCTACTCTGAACAAGTGGATTGGGACATGTATTGAGGAGGCCTACCGGACTCTAAACCTCCCTCCCCCTGAGGGGGTTATGGCACACTCAACAGGAGTGCGTGAACCTCAGCGGCCTTGATCACGAGTGCCTCTCTGTCAGAAATTTGCAGGGCGGCCACATGGAAGTCGCCATCTACCTTCATAAGGCACTACAAACGAGGCGGCATTTGGAAGGAAGGTCCTCCAGCAGGTTGTGTCGAGGACCTCAGCTTCATAGCAGCACCTTCCCTCCCTGATTGAGAGGGCTTTTGTAAATCCCAGTGTACAGGATGTTACGGCCCTGTCTGCTGGGAAAACGAATGTTGGTCCTTATCCGTGATACGTTCATTTCCAGCAGACAAGGATCCTAACATCCTTCCCGTAGGATCCTTCCTTGCGGCCTCCGACTGTACCTGTAGGCAGACCCGCCTTGTCTTGACTGTTGGTTTGAATTAGGTGAGTTTTTGTTTGATGTTTGGTTTGATGAGTTCTGATGACAATCCTAAATGGTTTTAGCTTATGTTAATAAGTTTCAGTTCCTTGGTTTTACCTTACTACTCGCTTGGCTTGTCATTGACTGAGGCCCAAGGGGCTAGCTCCTCCCTATATAAGGGCCGGTTCTTTGTTTCTTAGTCCCTGCCTACAGGAGCAAATTGGGAGGAGCTAACCCCAGTATACAGGATGTTAGGACCCTAGTTTGCTGGAAATTAACATATCATGGATAAGTACCAACGTTCGTTTTTATGTTAGACTTTTCCATTATATTTAATAGGACTTGAGCATCCACGGATTTTGTTATCCACGGGGGCGGGGGGCTGGAACCAAACCCCAGTGGATAACAAGGGCCCACTGTACATGCAAAGGAGCTACCTAGTTACAGTCATGTACATTGATCCACTACTACAGGTGGGATGTGGGAGCTCATACTGCAGCAAGCTTTGGCTAGGCTGTTTTCTCTTCTGTCTTTCCATGATTTATCAGACACTATCTTAGGTTGACAGTCACACACTTATGTGAATCACAGATACTACAAAGAAGAACAAGTTGCTTACCTGTAACTGATTCTTGGAGTGGTAATCTGTTAACTCACATAACTCACCCTTCATTCTGCTTTGAGCGGTTTACTTTGCTGGCATAGTCATTTCCTTTCCTTTGTACAATGCATTGTACAGGAACTGAGACAGAATGGAAATGCAGATGCACGTACAATTTAGGGGTGGGTGGGAGTATGGCTATTGCCAGAATTGATATCCTGTAGTTATAGGAGTTATCAAGTTACTCTGTGCAGGTGCACATCAGATTCATGTGTCTGAGGTCTTGGATGATCACCCAAAGAACAGTTACAGTTAAGCAACCTGTTCTTTCATTGCCACCAGCTAGCAAATAATCCTCAGGAATGGTTGTATCTACTATTCTCATTCTAGAGGTCAGCCAGAGCTTCAGCACAGTTCCCTGCCAAAGTGACAAGAAACTCCCCAAGAGCCATCAGGAAACTATTCTGATCCATCACTCTCCTATGGCAAAATACCTCAACTTGGTCCCTGCCCCCATCCATCTCTGCTAAAATTCCCAAACACCGGTGAGCGTAAACCACACCAGTTTGTGATCTGTCCATATCAATAGAACTGTTGAAAGTTCATCCACACCTGGATTGCTGTCTTTTCATTGAGCATAGAAAACTAGGTTTAGCGTGTGTCCTGCAGCATGTGTGGGGTGGGAAACCACCTGGAACAGTCCCATGGTTGTCATAGAGAATGTGAAAGCTTGAGCCACTCCTGACTAATAATGTGAAGGCTTGGACCCCCCCCCCACATTTTTGTGGGAAAATCCAATAAATTAGTTGTTTTAAAATGATTAATAATAACATTTAAGACAAGGTATAGATGTATTTATTGCCTCCAAATGATTTTTTTAAAAAGATGAAAGGGGAAGACATGTCTGTGCACAGTATCAGATCATAACAATTGCTGGCCTTATTTTCATTTTCTCTTTTATCTTTATATAAATGAATGTGTTTAACTAAAGTTTATGGAGGGTTTGAATTTTATTTTTTGCGTTTTTGCCTTTAATGACTAGCAAAACCAGAGAGGCTAGTTATAGTTCAGGTGTTCCTTATAGTTGAGGACCTTTAGCTCCGTTTGTAGCATAAAATAAATTTGTAAAAATGTTAATTTCCAATTATATTCTGAATGCAGTGAACTTTTAATATCTCAAACATGGCATTTTTCTGCCAAAGATGTATATAATGAATGACAAGAAAGTAACGATGATTTTGAAAATCTTTCTGAAAAAAATTCTTTCTGAAAGTTTTCGAAAAAAACGAGAGGGGGCAATTTCCCCTCCATCGCTTTCCAAAATGTTTATGGCTCTACTCCTGATACAGCAACCTCAGTATGGATTTCAATGTCTTCTAGCTCAATAAGCCTAGGGGACTCCAGTACCACTGCTAAGAACAGCTCAGGAAGGAAGACAGTTCGGCATTTAGGTGGTGGTACAACAGCAGGTTGTCTTCCCTGTTCCAGTCACCCAGTGTTAATATACATACACTTAATTCCCCTCCTCCATCTGAGACAGAACATCTGACGAAGGAAGTTGGATTTCCAGTGCTCCATTACATTCTCACCTCCCTTCCTCCCAGGTCTCATCTGCTGCTGTACAAAGCTGGGAAAGATTACCCCACCCTCAGGTGCAGTAATCCTAGTCTCTATGATACAAGCCAGGTAAGTACAATCAAGTACTGGATTAAATGTTGGGTTTTCCTTTCCTTGGCCTGTTACTCACTAGCATAATTTTAAACCTGGGGGCCTGTCACCATAACTGACCAGGCTATATAAACTGAGGGTTTGTGACCAACACCACATGGCTCTTCTGTCTCTCATGGTGATACAGCTGTCTCCCTACTTTTTATCTCCCTCTGACTATTACAGTTTCATTGGCTGCTTCCCAGTTTGAAACACATCCTTATTGTCAGCAGATAAAGTCCATAAAAGATAATGCTTTGGAAAATGGAATGAAGTCTAGCCAGACTCCCCACCCCCCTGTCCCAAGCAAGGAGACTAGACCTTGCACCAGGATCTCCCACAGGGGTAACCCTAGCAGCAGCAGACCAACACTAGAAGCTGCCAAAAGTCAAGGAGAAGGACATTTGGAACATGTTGATTTGACTGACTCACAGAGAATTAAGATTATGAAGCATGAAGATACTTGAGGCAAGGGTCCTTGGGGAGAGGGAGGCAGCAGCAGACAGTTAGGTATTTTCTAGATTATGTTACCACTTAGATTTTATAGAATGTGGCCAGACTTTGTATGTATTCTTGATTTGCACATTATCTTTCTTAAGAAGGTCTGTGGTGTTATCAAGTGCAACTGTTTAGGACTTTAAACCTGCTGTTAGTGTATAGTAGCTGTAGTTCTTTATTTCTGTATCATTTCCCAACAGGGTCATAACCTCCTTATTCTGGGTTAGCTCCTCCCAATTTGCTCCTGTAGGCAGGGACAATAGAACAAAGACTGGCCCCCTATATAGGGTGGAGCTAGTCCCTCTGGGCCTCAGTCTTGTTCCTGCCTACGCTCCTAGCAAGACATGTCTCTTTGTGCCAGCGAAGTTTTTCCTTTCACCAAAGTGGTTTGAGAGTTTTCTTGGCCTTCCCTTCTTCTCCTCTGTCCTGCCTTTCCCCCCCTTCCTTGGTGGTGGCTATGGCAGAGGACCCTAAGAGCACGGGTGAAGGGTCATCCTTAGCTCAGGCTTCCCTAGCTCAGGGTCTGCCGGCTCAACAGAGGGAGCCGGCTTCAGGGGGAGACCCAGAAGGATGTGTTTGCTGTTGCTCTGCAACTTCCTCACTACAGCCACTCCAGTCCTTTTCTTCTCTTCGTTTTCTCTTGCTGCCTTGGAAGCATGAAGAAAGACTTAATATGGCAAGAGCTCCCAGGATTGGAAAAAGGTCTTGGCTTTGCCAATGACTCTTTCTCTCCTCCAAAGCTGCCCCCTTTCATCAGGGGAGCACAGAAGATTTCTGTAAACAGCTTTGCAGCACATGGGAGCCGTGGGAACAGATGGTGAGGGGTGTCCCCTCCATGTTTCTGTTTCTCCACATCACCTCTGCCCAGCCCGTTTAGGGCCAGGGATCAGTGAGGAAACTGGCCAGATGTTATGGAAACTTCCCTTCTCAGCATCTCTGCCCAGCCCGTTTAGGGCCCGGGTTCAGAGGACAGGCCAGCCAAAAGCCATGGCAAAGAGTTTCTCTGCAGCACCTCTACCCAGCCTGAAGCAGGGCCAAGGTCAGAGAGGCAAGTCAACCAGAAGACACAGGATCAGGGGTGAGTACCAGGAGCCCTTTCTCTCTAGCCACCAAGGAACCTTTGCCAGATCTAATGCCCTTGACTGGGTTTTTTCATGGCAACGTCTGGTCCAAACAACACCATTGTCTACTGCCTTCAGAGGCTGGTAAAATCGACTTCCTAGTGCCTATGCCTTGTGTTCTGCTAGCACAGTGCTCAGGTTTAATATACCATATTGCTCCATATAGGGACTTACACGAGCCATCTTTATGCCCACAGCTTGCTTGTGTGTGTGTGTGTGTGTGTGTGTGTGTGTGTATGTATGTATATCTATATCTATAGATATATATATTAAAAACAAACTCTGATTTTACTATTTTATATAAGAGAGTTCATTTTACTATGCCATTATATTTTATGTGACTTGAGCTTCCATGGATTTGGTATCCATGCAAAGTCCTGAAACCAACTCCAGTGCATATCAAGGGCCCACTGTACTATTTAAAATTTAGGTTTGTTTTTCTTTGACAGATCTTTTTTGTGGAGAAAATTCTCTCCTCAAAATTTGATACCAGAGGGTTATCCTTGCCAAGCCCTCTGTTACCGTTTCATGATTCCTTAATCAGCAGTTCATTCAACCAGGAGACCCCTCAGCCTTCCTATAGGTCAGTGATGGTGAACCTTTTACAGACCGAGTGCCCAAACTGCAACCCAGACCCCACTTATTTATTGCAAAGTTCCACATCCCTCTTGCTTTCTAGTAAGAAACTGGCAAACTCTGTGCTAGGGCGACAGCATGTGTGCCCACAGAGAGGGCTCTGAGTGCCACCTCTGGCATGTGTGCCATAGGTTCGCCATCACTGATAGGTTGATGATAGTCTGCTACATGGAGCTGGGCGATTTTTTAAGCCTCTAGACAAGTTCATCCTCAGATGAAATCAGATTTAATTCTGACAACAGACCCTCTTAACACAGAGTGCATCCACACTTCTGCATGGACTCACCAATGTCTGTGAGATAAAGGTTAATCCAGTGTCTCCCTTGCCTAACCATGGAATTAGTCTTATTTTACACAGGTGCACAGATGTTCCAGTGAAGAACTGCACATTGTTCTGTAATATTAGTTGGTGGTCAGGCATTAACATTCCTCTTTCAGCGTGGTAAGTCTTCATTGTTAGAAGTAAAATCGCTTTAATATCACCTTCATTGCTATAACCAATGGGTAGAAGCTGGCATAGGTCCAGATTGGATCAGATTCTATTCTGACTGATCATATAATCCACCATAAGACAAGTTTTAGACAAGTTCACATTGACTGCTTCAGGTTCAGTGGCTGGCCTGCTACAGTTCCTGAAAGATGGCATTAAAAAGGGACTCAGACCCGACACGGTTAGGAGGCAGGTGTCTGCCATCACATCGGTTCTGCTTCATGAGAGAGCGGCTAGAATGGCGGCCCATCCTCACGTTAAGAGACTGTTGAGGGGAGTTTCTAACAGGGCCCAGCCCATCAGACATCGTTTTCCAACTTGGGACTTGCACACAGTCTTTAAGGCACTGACGGTTGGGCCGTTCGAGCCCCTTTGGGAGGCCTCCTTCAAACACCTCTCCTTCAAGGTCATCTTCCTCATGGCCATTACCTCCGCCAGATGGGTGTCAGAGCTGGTGCCCTGTCGATACGTAAAGACTTGTGTATTTTTAGGCCAGACTCAGTGTGCCTTCATCCAGACCCTACCTGCATGCCTAAGGTTAACTCAGCCTTTCATGTATCATAGGACATTCTCCTGCCTTCATTCTGCCCCAATCCTAAGAAGGACTTGGAAAAGACCTGGCACACATTGGATGTGTGCAGAGCCCTCAAAATCTACATCAAGAAGACTTCAAGCGTCAGGTCATCCAAGGCGTTGTTCATTTTGTTTCAACTAGGCTCTTTGGGGCGCAAGGTATATCGGTCTCGACTCTGAGTAGGTGGTATTGATGAGAGCTACTGAGCTCTTAATCTCACTCCACCTGAGGGGGTTATGGCACACTCAACCAGGAGTGCATTGACCTCTGTGGCCCGGACCACTAGCGCCTCTCTGTCACAAATTTGCAGGGCGGCCACTGGAAGTCGCCTTTGACCTTCATAAGACATTACAAACTGGATGTGTCTCAGTCCGCTGAGACGTCATTTGGAAGGAGGGTCCTCCAACAGATTGTGTCGGGGGCCACAGTCTCCTAGCAGCACTTCCCTCCCAGTTCGAGAGGACTTTTGTAAATCTCAGAATACAGGAGGACATGACCCTGTCTGCTAGGAAAAAGAATGTTGGTACTTACCTGTGATACGTTCATTTCCAGCAGACGAGGGTCCTAACATTCTGCCCACCTGGATGCTGCCTGTGGCCTCTGATTCTGCCTGTTGGTGGACCTGCCTTGTTCTTCTTATTGCTGGCTTGGTTTTTCTGAGTTCTTGTTTGTTCTTTGACTAGTTTTTCTAAGGTGTTCTAGTTAACCCTTAGCTGTGTTAATAAAGTTAAGTTCCTTGATTTTACCTTACTACTCGCTTGGCTTGTTATTGACTGAGGCCCAGGGGGGCAAGCTCCTCCCTATATAGGGGGCCGGTCGTTGTTCTATTGTCCCTGCCTACAGGAGCAAATTGGGAGGAGCTAACCCAGAATACAGGATGTTAGGACCCTTGTCTGCTGGAAATGAACATATCATGGGTAAGTACCAATGTTCGTTTTTGTCTGGAAACCACAAAATGATATCCTAAGTGGTAGAAAAGAGAGAGACTAAAGAGAAGGACCCCGTTTTATGTTTACTGTCTAGTGATGAGTAGATGTTACCTTTCTAGTTTTTAACTCTTCCAAGATTATTTATTCTATCTTCCAAATATTTTTCAGTACAGGTTTGCTTTATTTACTTTCAGAACTCGTGAGTGTCCAGTTAGCTCTATTTTGCAGTGTTTGTTAAGGCCCTGGTGGAGCGGAGCTTCCTCTTCATTTATTTGTTGTGACATTGTATTCTTTAAAAATAGGTAATGCGTGGTAACAAATCAGTTTGTTGAAAGTTTATACAGGGCTTTTTTTTGATAAACAGCCATCACACCAATTTTGACTCATGACAACCCTATGAATGAGACACCTTTAAGTCGCCCTGTCACCAACAACCCTGCTCAGGTCTTGCAAACTCAGGGCTGTGGCTTCCTTGACTGAGTATCCATCTGCAGTGCAGTCTTCCACTTTTCTTGCTGCCTTTCACCTGGCCAAGGATTATTGTCTTTTCTAGTGAGCCCTGGTTTTTCATGATAGAAGCATAGTATTCAAACTGAGGGAAGTAATTTGTTGTTTGTTGTTAACTGTTATTGTATCTTCTAATCTTGTGCTTTTTCATGACGTGGCCAAATTATGACAGCCTCAAATTGATCATCTTGGCTTCCAAGGAGATTTCAGGCTTGATCTGCTCAAGGACCCATTTGTTTGTCTTTTCGGCTGTCCAAGGTGTTCTCAACACTCTTCTCCAGCACCACATCTCAAATGATTAGGGTATTCTAACTTGTTTTCTTCATTGTCTGACATTCACATCTGTACATGGTGATGGGGAATACAGTGACTTGTATGATGCTAAATTTAGTGTTCGGTTGTATATCTTTACTCTTTAGGTTCTTGTCTAGTTCTTTCATAGCTGCCCTTCCCATTCATACTATATTCTGCATTGATCAGGTCTCATCTGGAATACTATTTTTAATCTGAGCATCTCATTTTAAGAAGGATATAGACAAGTTGGGCCGAGTTCAGAGAAGGGCAACATGAATGATAAGAGCTCTGGAGAATAAAACATATGGGGAGATGTTGAAGGTGCTGGGCATGTTCACTTTGGTGAAGAGAAGACTGAGAGGTGACAAGATTGCACTCTTTAAGGGTTGCCAGAAAGAAGAGGGTGCAAGCCTAGTCTGATTTTCTTCTGACATTTTTTGGGTTTGCTCTATTAGCCAACATATGTTTGCAATATGATCCTTCATGCTGTACCAAGCAAAATGAAAATTCGGTACATGTTTCCTCATTTTACATTATCCCATCTGATATTTGAAGATAAGCAGAGTCAGTCCTGGTTAGTACTTGGAAGGGAGACAGCCAATGAATACATAATGCTGTAGGCTGTATTTTAGAAGAAGGGATTGGCAAACCACCTCTGAGTATTCATTGCCTAGTAGAACTGTGAAATTAATGAGGGTTGCAACAAGTCAAACAGCACATACTAGAATGTATATTTGGGACAGCCTTTGGATTTTTGCTGCTTTTCTTTCTTAATGGGATGTATTTAAAAAGCCCTAACCATATCCATGACATTTAGCTCAGCTGGTGACAACATTTGTCCTGCTCTGTAGGCACAAATGGGACTTTTAATTTGTTTTCTAGGAATAGAATGACTGGATACATAATGGCAGAGGGAGTGTCTTTCTAAACTATTCTGTCATTTGAAATTCCAAAGTGGGAAAATGGGACTGTAATCATAGGGTAGATGCAGGCATACATAGAACTAGATACAGTTCAGATTCCAACTACAAGGGGGTACTGAAAAGTTTTCGGCCCAACCCACTTCCTCAAAATCTGACTGAAATTTTGTCACTGTAGTTTGAGAGTACTCTTTTGTGTTGCAAATTGCCAATTTGCAGGATTGTTACTGTAGTTTCTGGACTTTTTTAGATTGTTTATAGAATCATTTCAATGAAAAGTTTGGAATTTTCAAGTGCTGAACTCAGCTATCATGAAATTCTTGTTCTTGCAGGGGAAAAGTCCAAAGGAAATCCATGAGTGTATGATGCAAACATTGAGAGAGATGTGCTTGTCATATTCAGTTGTGAAGAAGTAGTGTGCTGCCTTTCAGTGCAATTTTGAGACTGAAGGTGCAGCAAGGTCTGGGAGGTCTTCAACAGTGTTAACCTCTAATGTTCATTAACTGATTTTGGCAGATTGGTGAATCTCAGATAAAACAATTTCTTAGACACTAGAGATATCAGAACACATTTATAATTTGTTAGCAGTTATGCAGAAGCTGCCAGCCAAGTGGGTGTTGAAATACTGATTGGAAACAAAATGGCATCTGAGTGGTTATCTCCATGTTAATTATGTAGCATTTTCAGTGAGTGAGTGATGGTTTTTTGGAATGACTCATCACTGTTGATGAAAGATGGTTACATCACTTTGATCCAGACATCAAACAACAGCCCTTGCAAGGGGGGCACATGGGTTCTCCATGACCAAAAGATATTCAAGATTTAAAGGTCAGCAGGAAAAGGTCAAGTTTTTCAGGATAAGGAAGGTATTTTGATTATTATCTTCAGGAGGGCCAAGCATTTAATGCAAAATACTACTCTAATGTGCTGTGCTAATTAAAGGAGGCATTCTAATTCTGCTCACCAGATCTTCACTGAATCTATTTCCTGTTTCCAAAACTTAAAAAGAGTGTGAAAGGAAGGAAATTTTCAAATTATTCAGATATCAGAATTTTTTTTAGATCAGTTAAAGAATCTTGAGAAACAATGTGCTGAGTGTGTCAAACTTCTGGGACTAACATTTAAGTTTCATGGCTGTAGATAATGCCCTTCTTGGTCAGGCTGAGAACTTTTCAGCATCCCCTCACTGAGTAGACCCACTGAGTAAGTTGTTGAATAATAATTCAACACCTAATATAAACCCCAATGATTTAAATATAATTTAGACAATTAGCTTCTTTTGTGATGGTGAATATCAGTCAGTATGGACTCACTGTGTTTGATATTATATCCAGGTTCTTTTACTTCTAGGATAATCATGGGTCAAACCGGAAAGAGATCTGAGAAGGGACCAATTTGCTGGAGGAAACGTGTAAAATCAGAATATATGAGACTGAGGCAGCTCAAGAGGTTCAGACGAGCAGATGAAGTAAAGGTAACTAAAACAGCTGAACCCAATAATAAGACATTAAGATCATTCTTATTGAATAATAATTTCTTTTTGATTGATGTTTAAGTTAAATTTATGTTCTGGTTTTGTAATTCACCCTACAAACATACTGTTTAAAACCAACATGATAACTTTCACCAAAAGGCTAAGACGTGTTTTTGGCTGAATTTCAACAGTTGCTCATTTTATTGTCTGCTTAGTTGTTTGCCATTCAGTATTGTCTTCTGTTTTGGAAAGAGAAATTTTTCTCATTGGAAAAGATTTTTTTTCATAATATTTGAGAGGTATGCATGTTCTTTGACATTTCTACCTTTTGTTGTGTTACAACCTTGAATAGAACTGAATTTAACTGGCATTATTAGTTCTTGATACACACAAGATACTCAATGTTACTGAGCACATTTGGTGAGGATACAGGACAAATCCTTGGTGGCTGCTCTATGACTTTGGAAACCCACCCTCCCTCAAAGGCTTTATTGATTCCCTCCATGTTTTCTTTCTAGTGGTAGAAAAAGACCCCCCCCCCCTTAAGACAGGCCTATTAATGGGTTTGTTTGTTTCATATCCTGCCTTACCCCCACCATCAGACCCAAGATGCGTTACAATAATTTATTTTAAAAATAGGTAAAATGTTATATTACAGAAATTAAAAACAAGCAACAGTCTATTAAAAGCATATAGTTAAAAACTATTTACAATGCAATTAAAACATAATTGAAAACACACAGATAGAAAGACAGCACACAATTTCCAAAAAGTGTTCTATCAAGTGATTTAAAAAGAAATGTCTCCCTAAATAAAAAGATCTTAATCTGCTGGTGGAAAGAGAAGGGAATGCTGTGGATATAGTATATCTTGATTATCAGTAAGGCCTTTGACAAGGTTCCCCATGATATTATTGCAAGCAAGCCGGTAAAATGTGGACTAGACAACGTAACTGCTACATGGATTTGTAATTGGTTGACTGGCCTAACCCAAAGGATGCTCAACAATGTGTACATTTACAGCGCTAATGGCTTCTTTTCATCCTGGAGAGAAGTGACCAGTGGGGTGTCACAGGGTTCTGTCCTGGGCCCAGTGCTATTCAACATCTTGATCAATGCCTTGGATGACAGAATTGGGTGCATACTTATCAAATTTGCAGTTGACACCAAATTAGGAGGAGTTGCTAATACACCAGAGGGCAGGATTAAAATTCAAAATGACTTGAATAGACTAGAAAGCTGGGCCAAAGCTAACAAAGTGAAATTCAACACGGGGAAATGTAAGGTACTGCACTTAGGGCGGAAAAATGAAATGCACAAATATAGAATGGGGGGATACCTGGCTGAACGAGATTATGTGTGAAAAGGATCTAGGAATCCAAGTAGAGCACAAGTTGAACATGAGTCAACAGTGGGATGCAGCAGCTAAAAAGGCCAATGTGATTTTAGGCTGCATCAATAGAAGTATAGTGTCTAGATCAAGGGAAGTACTGTATATAGTCATGTATAAGTCGACCTCATGTATAAGTGAAGGGCAGTTTTTTGATCCAAAATCATGGATTTTGATATGACTCATGGATAAGTTGAGGGTCAAACACCAGAGGATGTTACAAAAGATTTAAAGGGGGAAACAAAGCACTGCTTCCTTCCCTATATCTCCCTTTCTGGACCTCTCCCAAGCATGAGTCTCGGCATAGAAAAGGGGAAACAAACCTCGGCACTCACACACACTCTTCCTCTTACCAGAAGCATTTCCAAGGCTCATAGCTTGCAAAAAAGAGGACAGACCTTCCTCTCTACCTTTCACCCCCCAGGACTCCCAAGGATCAGGGCTTGCAAAAAAGAGGACAGACCTTTCTCTCTCTCTGCCTTTCACCCCCCAGGACTCCCAAGGATCAGGGCCTGCAAAAAAGAGGACAGACCTTTCTCTCTCTCTGCCTTTCACCCCCAGGATTTCCAGGCAAAACAGGGTACAAGCCAGGGCATACTTTCTGTGTGTTTGTGTCCCTTTCCTCAGCAGCAGCTTGTTAGGTCTGGCAGCGTGGGAAGGCTGAGAGGGAAAACAAAGACAGACACACACACACACAGGGAGATAGAGAGGGAGAGAGGAGAGCGTGCTGGGGCTTCAAACAGGGAACCGTTACAAGGCTACAGAGGAAGGAGGGCACTTCTTCTTTCAGGAAATTTATAAGCATTAACTCATTGCCCCGTCTATAAGTCTACCCATGATTTTGGAGTCCATTTTGGGGCATAATTTTTTTGACTTATAGTTGAGTATATACAGTAATAAGTGCCACTGTATTCTGCTTTGGTCAGGCCCCACCTGGAATATTGTGTCCAGTTCTGGGCACCACAGTTCAAAAAGGATGCTGAGAAACTGGAGTGTTTCCAAAGGAGGTTGACTAAAATGGTGAAGGGTCTGGAAACCATGCCCTATGAGGAACGATTTAGGGAGCTGGGGATGTTTAGCCTAGAGAAGAGAAGGTTAAGAGGTGATATGAAAGCCCTGTTTAAATATTTGAAGGGATGTCCTATTGAGAAGGGAACACGCTTGTTTTCTGCTGCTCCAAAGAACAAGAACTGGAACAATGGATGCAAGCTCCAGGAAAAGAGATTCCACCTCAGCATTAGGAGGAACGTCCTGACAGTAAGGGCTGTCTTCCTCTGAGAGTGGTGGAATCTCCTAGGCTGGGTGGCCATCTGTCGTGTATGCTTTGATTGAGAGTTCCTGCATGGCATGGGGGTTGGATTGGATGGCCCTTGTGGTCTCTTCCATCTCTAGGATTCTGTGATTCTATGAGAACAAGGGTGCTAACTGGAGCTCTTGTGGAAAGGAGCCCCTTAGCCTGGGACACTGAAGACTCTCTTCTGTGTCCTCCCCAAACTTGCCTGTGATTGTGGTGGGCCTTAGAGGAAGCTTCTTCCCAAAGTGCAGTTGCACACACAGTGTGTGTTACAGTAATCCAAAGGGGATGTAACCAGCAATATGTCACTGTAGCACTGACCATGTAAAACTACAAATCCCAAGTGTGAAAGGCAAGGACACTCCCTTATTCCTGTTAGACTGGCTCTCAGTCTCACTTTAATGAAAGCCCTGCTCCTGTCATTTTCTCAGTCTTTATCTGTTACCTACCTTCATCAGATATTTTGTGTCATATATCTAGAAACCCCAGTTCTTATGCCAGGGTCCAAATAGGTTGGTATAGTTGGTAGACTGTTTCTGAATTACATATCACACAGACAGTTTTAATGAATATATAAGAACAAACTGTAACTTTTATTGTAGTATCAAGTTTGTTTTCTTAATTAAGTACCAGCTAAAAATCTTTTAATTATATCAGGTGTCAGCTGTCTGGCTGATTATATAACAAACTTCCTCTGAATCTTATCACAACACAATGCACAACCCCAGCCTCTCCTTTCTCAAGGTGCTGGCTCAGACCTCCCTTAAATCTCTCTCTGACATCCTTCTCTGCTAACTCTCTTTCCTCTTTGAATTGACCATTATTTTTCTCTTCCTTGGAGTTCTTACCCTTCCCATACAATTCCACTGTGCTAGATTGGGTGCTTTGTCTGCCCAGCCACTCAGTTTATGTTTGGTTACAGCTGGCTAGGCATATGTCACACCAGGATCACATAGGATGAAGCAACAGCACTTAAAGTGGTGTCAGATTGCATTATTGCTACAGTGTAAATGCACATGTAGGCAAAAACTCACAATGATATTCTTTTAGCCAGTCCTGGAGTACTGTACTATCTTTAACCTCTGAAAAAATTGTGAAAATAAACTGTTTAGCAGAGAACTAGGTCTATCATTTTTTGGATCTTTCAAATCCTGATTAAAGATTAAAGAAATGCTCACATAGTTCCAAGACTCAGGAATCTTTCTATGGCCCCATACAGACAGGCCAAAATAAAGCTGCTTCAGGTCACTTTGGAGGTATGCTGTTTAAATGATGCATATGTATAAGAGCCCAGAAGCCGTGCCAAAGCCACGATCCAGTACTAAGGACTGGAGTGCAGCTTTGGTGCAACTTCTGGACTCTTAGTATGTATGCATCATTTAAACAGCATACCTCCAAAGTGACCCGAAGCAGCTTCATTTTGGCCTGTCTGTATTGGGGCCATTAGAGTACATCTGTGCAAAAACAACTGATCTTCTATACTCTTAAACTGCTGGTAAACCTTCTGGATCTGAAGCCCTTTTTGATTTCACTTTCTTTATAGTTTCTACCAATTCCATCCCAGTAACTGGTGCATTCAATCTGTCTCTCTGTTATCTGTAATTTTGGATAGATCTTGATTATTTAAATAATTTTCTTTCTTCTTCGTGGTCTTTGCAAATCATACAAATAGGTTGTACTGCGCCTGCGCAATGCTGTTCAGGAAACTTCTGGAATCACTGGGTAAAGTTTACTTTGCAACTTTTAGCAACTTTTTGGCGGTAGCTCCGCCCATCCCTTATAAAGCCCCTGCATTCCCGCTCTTTCCCCAGTTCCACAATTGACGCCGCATAAGCGACATGAGAATGAGCCAATGAAGAGCAGGACACTGAGGGGAGGACGGGCGGGATTTGTATGTATTCGAAGATGACCATTCGAAGAAATACTGTTACAGGTATGCAACCTGTCCTCCTCCTTCGTGGTCTCTGTGAATCAGACAAATGGGTTGAGACTGACAAGCTTAGGTCAGCGGCGGAGGGAGTGTTATGAAACCCAAGCAAGGTTCAAACAAAGTGTGTTTATTATCCACAATAAATCTTTGAACCCAAGAAATTGTGTCAGTCATTTTTGGTACCTCAATAATAGCACTTAACCTGTACAAGACATAAGGCATATAAATAACACATTAGGTCATACAAGACCTATGTAAACCATAAGAATGCTGTAAATAAGCCAACTCTGGAAAAATATTTCCTTGAGAACATATAAATCACACATTTGAAAGAAAACACATGGAAATGCAGTGCAGTCAATGTAAACCTGAAACCAACACTGCCCTTCCAAAGGCTGCATCTTGTTTGGCCCTGGTGTCCAGCCTGTAGTTCTTAATAAAAGTCAATGGCTGGGACCAAACAGCAGCTTTACAGACATCCTCCAAGGGGACCCCAGTCAAGAACACGGAGGATGTTGCTACTGCCCTAGTTGCATGGGTCCGAACCAAGATTACTCTGCGTTTATCTCTGCATATTTTCCCAACCAGGGCCGTAGCTAGGGGAAGGCAAGGGGGCACTGCCCCAGGGCCCCCAGCTAAAGGGGGCCCCAAGGTAGGGTTGCCTAAAAAAACATGCAGTAGCAGGGCTGTCGGCGCGCATGCGCAACATCGCAGCCGCCAGGAGGAAGCCGGAGGGAGCTGCTGCTGGCTGCTGCTCATGGCTGGCCTGGGCTGGGGGAGAAATATGGCTGAGGCGCTGGTGCTGCCACCCTTCTGGCCTTGCTGCAGCCCAAGGAGGATGTGCCCTTGAAGGAGGAAGAAAGGAAGAGGAAAGGAAGAGGAGGAGAGCCCCTTGGGGAGAGAGGGAGGGAGGGAGGGAGATGGCGTCTCTTGAAGCCAAGCTCCAGCAACTCCTTCCGTTGTTGTTGTGTGCCTTCAAGTCGTTTTGGACCAAGGCAACCCTATCCTGGGTTTTTTTTGGTCCTCCTCCTCTCCTTCTTCTCCTCCTTTCTTCTTCTTTTCCTCCTCCTTTCTCTTTCGCCTTCCTCCTGCTGATGCTCTCCTTCTCCTTTCTCCTCCTTTCCCCCTTTGTCCTTCCTTTCCCCCTTCTCTTCTTCTTCCTCCTCCTCCTCCCTCTCCTCCCAGGTGTGTGTGTGTGTGTGTTTGTGTGCTGAATCGTGGAGGGCTTTCTGGGGCTTGCCTTGGGTGGATGCCATCGGGCCCTGGCTAGAGGAGGCTCAGAGCCCTCCCTTCTGTTGGGGCCCAGCTCTTCTCTCCCCCCCCACTTTACCCCAAGGTGGCTCCCTCCAACAAGACCCCTGGGGAGGCTCTTCCCAAGGGTCGGGCACCTCCTGTGTTGTTGTTTCATCATCAGGTAGTGTTAGTGGCAAGCTTTGCCATTGCCTTCCTCTGAGGCTGAGACAGTGTGACTTGGGTGTGTGCAAGAGTGTGCATGTGTGTGTATGTGTGTGCGCCTTCAAGGGGTTTTCTTGGGAGGTTTGTTCAGAGAGGGTTTACCTTTGCCTTCTTCTGAGGCTGAGAGTGTGTGACTGTCTCAAAGGTTTTCTTGGAATATTTGTTCAAAGGGAGTTTGCCTTCACCTTCCCTTAAGGCTGAGAGAGTGGGGTTTTTTAATGCCCAAGCAAGGGATTGAACCCTGGGCCTCCTCCACCACTGCCTCCTGCTGCGCTTCCTGAGATGCATTTAACCTCAGAGGTGATCCAAAATCTCCATGTCTTTGAATTCAGTTTTATTATTATTTGAAAGAAAGAAGTTGGCAGTATGAGCTTTCCTAAACCCTACTTCCTCAGATGCATTTAGTTTCACAGATGATCCAAAATCTCTGTCATTTAAAAAGAGGCTTATAACCTTTCTTTTTTGTCAAGCCTTCCCCCCCAGGAATGAAGTTGAGTGTTCTTGATGTCATCGATTCTCTGCCTTACCCTGTGAATGATTGTGTTTTGTATAATTGTATTACTGGATTTTATCTATTTTTTATAAAGATAGTCTGTAACAGTTTTAGTAGTCTGTAAACCGTTTTGATCTTTGGAAAAATGGTATACAAATAAAATTTATTATTATTATTATTATTATTATTATTATTATATAAAGCTTCTTTCAGTGCCTTTTCTGCTTCTGGAGCATCAGCAAGATTCTCAGTAGTGGTGCCTTTCTCATTAATTGCTTTATATCCTCTGCAGACCTCATTTCCCATCACTGCTTCTGTTACATAGGTGCTGGCTACTCTGAAAGACCATATACCTCTCAGTCTCTTGGAAGAATGTAAAATGTTAAATAAATCTTTTTGGATCTCAGAAGCTATCAGTCCTGCTCCAAATCCTGCTTCACTTACTCATATCATCTGTGTTGTCTGTATCACTGTAGATGACATGTCAGCCAAAGTAATTCTTCATTCATCTAGCGCATGGGGTAAGCAACTTTATGAGGCAACGGAGCCACATTAGCTCCCAGGAGACACTGAAGGACCACATCCTCCTGCCCCCTCAATATTTTTTTTTTGCCCCAAATACTCCCAAATGCCATGTAAAGCGGTGTGTGTGGCATTTTCACTGTATTTCTTTGGCCCCTCCTGCCATTTTTGGACCCACAAGAAACCTTTTTCTAAAATACCAACTGAAATGGGAAGTGACCAGAAGTCACATTGATTGCCATTATATCAGCCTCCAGCACTTCCTAGTAATGATCTCTGTTCCATTCCTTTGCAAGGACCTGGGAGGTGGTCATCAGAAATTCCTGAGTTTTCATCATCATGATTTTGTAGGTATGCTGAATGTTTTCCTCATTTCCACCATACAGGATAATTGGTTCCACCAAGCCATTTCTCCCACTGCAACAAAAGACCTGTTGTCTTGTTGGAAAAATACCATTTAAAGTGTACCTTCTGGGAATGAAATAAATATTGCTGTCCCTATGATTTTATGTTCTAGTTTTGTATAGTTCCTTCATAGCTGCCCTTCCAAGTCCTGATTGGATTTCTTGGCTATAGTCTCAATTCTGATTCATGGCTGAAGAGAGTATGGAAAATCTTCAACTATTTTAATGTCTTCAGCATCTAAAGTTATGTAATTCATCTGTGGTCATTATTTTTGTGTTCTTGATGTTCAGTTGTAAATCGGCCTTTGCACTTTCTTCCTTGACTTTCTTCAGTAATGATTCCAAGTCTTTGCTATTTTCTAGTAGTAATAATTAATTAATAATTTGTTTTATTTATATACTGCTATTCCAAAGATCATAGCGGTGAACAGCAAGTAAGCTAATTAGCAAGTAAGTAGTATGATATCATTTACATAGCTTAAATTGCTGATGTTCCTTCCTCCAATTTTCATGGCTTCCTCTTCTGAGTCTAATCCTGCTTTACATATGATATATTCAGCATACAAGTTAAACAGATAGGATGATGGAATGCAGCCTTCCCTGATCCCCTTGCCAATTGGAAATCATTCTGTTTCTCTCTATTCCAGGCATGCACAGCTTAGTAGTAGGTAGGGCCAAAATTAAAATAGGCTAAATGTCTTCACACCGCAGATAGATTTTAATTAAATATTAATTAATTATATAAATTAATATTAATTATTAATTTATTAATATTTATTAACAATATTAATTCTTTCTTCCTCTGCCTGGCCATCTCCTTTCTTCTCCTTCTCCTCCTCTATCCGGACTTTTCCTCAGGAGAAGGCTGAGCAACAGAGGAGCTTTGAGGGGCATATAATTTGCCCCTCTTCTTCCTCTGCCACCTGGCCTTCTCAGGAAAAAGCTGAGCAGCAGAGAAGCCTTGCAGGGCGAGCATTTGCCCAGCTTCTTCCTCCACCCCCTGGCCTTCTCCTTGGGAGAAAGCCAGGCAGTGGAGAAGCCTTGCAGGGTGAGTGTTCACCTGTCTTCGTCTTCTTGCATCGCCTGGCCTTCTCCTCAAGAGAAAGCCAGGTGGTGGAGGAGCTTTGCTGTGTGAACATTTGCCCTTCCTCCTCCTCCCCTGTATGGAGAAGGAGGCCAAGTGGCGGAGGTGCCTTGAAGTCCTTCCACATCCCTGCTGGCCATCCAAAATCCTTCGACGGGTCGCATGTTGTGCAGGCCTACTCTATTTTGTCCTAATAGTTACCTCTTGTCTTGAGTACAGGTTCTGCACCAGGGACAATCATATGTTGTGGAACAACCATAAAGAGTGATCCATAGATTTTTATGACCTATACAGTCAGCCAGCATAGTATAGTGGTTTGAGTGTTAGATTACAATTTCAGAGAACAGGGATTGATTCTCCACTCTGCCATGGAAATCCACTGGGTCACCTTGGACAAGTCAACACTCAGGCCTCAGGGGAAGGCAATGGCAAACCACCTCTGAACAAATCTTGCCAAGAAAATCAGATGATGGATTTGCCTTAGGGTTACCATAACTCAGGAAGGACTTGTCCAAAACATTTTCGCTTTTTTACATAGCCACCAGCAATGATAGTATGTGCCCATTTCTCTTTCACACTTCCAACATAAATTTTTACATTTTCCATCTATTTTTGCTAAAATTTGTGGTGTTAAATGCCATCTGTATTGCATTTTAAGCAAGTTCTCTCTTAAACCATAATTAGGGGTATACTTCATCAGTTTTTTTCAATTTTCCCCCCATTGCGACAAAGAAATATTCTGGCCCATATCTTTCACCCAATCTATCATACATTTCTTTACCACCTCTTGTTCTAGATCACGCTGAAGCAATATTTTGTACAAACGGGAAATTTCGTGTATACGTTCTCTAATTATTTTCTCAATTTCCAAGTCATTTCCCCCTATTCTTTGTGTTTTTTGGTACATCAAAAATCTTTCCTTTATTTGTCTGTATAAAAAGCAACTGCACTTATATCCTTCATTAAGTAATTCTACTTCTGTTTTTAATTTCCTTTGTCCATCATCAATCTTTGTGATGTCTTCATAAGTTGGCTATTTTTTGCATGACATTTTTTCATGTTTAAAAAGTGCCTTGTTGATAGAAGTCCATAGTGGTAAGTGTCTTTTACTTTCTGCCATACATTTAAAACTGATTTTCTTATATAATGATTTTAACTTCTCGGTTAGCTTTGATTTTCTCATACAATAAATACCCATTTTGTGTTTTATTGATTTTGTTGTGCTTTTGTAAAATTGTTTTAATTATTTAACTATTTATTGTAATTGAGTGTTATTATTATACAATACTGGGGGATGTAAGAGGACAGTATTATATTGTTATTGTTTGTATTATGTATGTCACTATGGAGCTGCCTTTGATATTGATGTCTCGAGGCTCGGCAGGTTGAAGCCACACTAGGTTACTTAGTGTCAATTGCATCAGTAGCTCCAAACCTCAGTCTTTGGATGTAGCCAATCCAAGCTTGGTTTATTGCTGCATTCAACCCTCTTTGAGATTCTCTAGGAAAATGACTCATAGAACCAGCCTTGGCACAGAGATTTCTGCATTGGTGGCTGGATCCATCCAATGTGCTGGTCAGCATGTCCATAGTACAAGGTCATTGGTCACTGGAGAAGAGGAGCCTTCACATCAGTATTCTAGAATTGCTAGCCATGGAGAAAGTGTTTCTCTCCTTTGAAACCTTGTTGAAAAGCAAGATGGTGCAAATACTGTCTGACAACATCACGGCCATGTATTAGCTGAACTAGCAGTGTAGTACCTGATCCTGCACCCTCCTTCACCTCATGATTAGTCTCTGGTACTGGTGTATACAGAGAAGCATCTCAGTCTTCGCCATTCACCTTCTCAGAGAAGAGGACGTCCTTGCAGATGCTCAGCCAAACACTGGATTTGAGTGGAGACTCCTTCTCAATATGCTAAAACCTGCTAAAATCTGTTGATGGGGTGCTTCTAAACTAAACCTTTTCTCTTCTGCTCCAAATACCTAGTCCGCTGAATATAGCTCAGAATACATCAAGGGAGGTTGAAAAGAGATGCAGGAGGGTCTTACTCTGTACGCCTTTTCTTTATTTCTACTTCTGTTCAGAGTCATTGCCAAGTTCCATCCAGACTGAACAAGCTGGATCTGATTGCCCTGTGGTAGCCCAAGCAGCTTTGGTTTGCTTCCCTCTTATATCTGTTCCTAGGAGAATATGTTTGGCTTCCACAGACAGGATCTCCTCATCCTGTACAGCTGCCATGTCAGACATCCCAATCTCGACATTCTCCATCTGTTGATGTGGACGATCCTGTCCTAGCCACTTTACCAGAGGAAGTTGGAGAGGTTACTGAGGCTGTCCATCGTCCATCAACTAGATGGTTATATGATTACAGGTGGGAAAAATTCATTGATTTCATGCATCCACTGTCCATTGATGTTGCTGACATGACTGTTTGTCATGTTTTGGACTTCCAGCTCAAGTATGTCTCTATCCTCAATTTGTTGTAACTTGGCTGCCACTTCAGTACGTTTTTAGTTACTTGGCCAGCCCTCTTGCTTTTCAAATCCTTTAGTTATGACGTTTTTGCAGGCCTACAAGCACCTTCATCCCCTGATATCAGGCCAAACACCTAAATGGGGCCTGAACTTATTGCTTGGCCAGCTCTGCAGGAGACGTTTCAAGTTGATAGTGACCTGTGATCTCCAGCTGCTGTCATGATAGACCATTTTTCAGCTTTCCATTCTGACTGCTAATAGAACTGGTGAGCTTTGTGCCCTGTGCGTGGATGGCTTCTATCTTTGGTTTCATTGAGACAGGGTTGGCTTAAGGCCTGACAGTACCTTCTTGTTGAAGGTGGTGTCTTACTTTCATTTGAATGAGTACATTGTACTGCATGCCCTGTTTCAAAGCTTTATTTCAGACTGTGAGAGGTCATGTCACTGCCTCAATGTACAGAGGGCATTCGTCTTTTATATAGACAGAACTGTAGCCTTCCTTACCTCTTCCAGACTGTTTGTTTGCTAGCTGGCATCAAGGAAGGGACTACTTATCTTCTTACAATGCTTCTTGAAATAGGTGGCATCGACTATCCATTTGTCACATGAACTGGCTTGAAAAGAGCCTCCAGGTCAGGTTTGAGCTCATTTCACAAGGGTAGTTGCTGCCTCTCTTGCTTTCGTGGCTAGTGTTTTGATCAAGGATCTTTGCAGTGCAGCTACTTGGTCCCAACTGTATTGTTGAATTCTACCACTGTACTGTGTTGCTGGATGCTTTGAATCCATGTTTGAAGCAGTTTGATGTTGTTATTAGCTGTGCTCTTGTTTTTGTTGTTAGCAAGTGCTAGAAGAGGCATAGTTGTGAGGAAGGAGGTTATAGATACATGCAGGTAACAGGAGGCTCTAAGGTCTCTCGGCCTGGGAATGGAATGTGAACAGCTGGGAGACGTTAATGCTTGTGAGAGGTTATAATAAACCAATGCTTGTAATTCAGTTCTGGTAAAAAATGTATTTTTATAGTGTTTTGTGGGTTTTTTGGGCTATGTGGCCATGTTCTAGAAGATTTTCTTCCTGACGTTTCACTAGCATCTGTGGCTGGCATCTTCAGATCTGAAACGTCAGGAAGAAACTCTTCTAGAATATAGCCATATAGCCCAAAAAACCCACAAAAAACTATGGATGCCGGCCATGAAAGCCTTCGACTTCAAAATGTATTTCTGTTCTGATCTGCTGCAATAAACTAGTTCATCCATGAAGACTAGTTATTGAGTGAGAGACATGACATTGTATGTATCTTCATTTTGCATCAGTGTGTTATACCATTCTGTTCTATCATACAGCTGTATTCCATTACATGGATTAGGTTTCAGGCTTTTGTTAAGGAATGAGGCCTAGGTCCACTGCCTTGTTTGTTCCCAGTAGTCCTGTAGTTTCTTCTGTTCCTTGAACAACATGAGCTACTTCTGTTCTTCTTGAGGTTTTTTTAAAATCAGTTATAAATGCTTTTCATTTACTATTGGGACATGGTTCAGTATTATTGCACTGTTGGAATGTTTTTTTGAAGGATTTGCCTCCATTTCTGCCTCAAAGCCAGCACAGAGCCTGTAATGACCCTTCTTGGCCTCTGGGACCAGGTTATATAGGAAGGGTTAACTTGGGAGATAATTAAGGCTCATGATTCCTGTTAGGTAATTAGAGGTGTGAAAATGGAGAGACCCGATTGCCTCTGACATTCACATGGTTCTGTTAACTAGCCGATGGAAGGTGAAAAAGTGGAGAGACCTGACTAGTCCTAACTCCCACTTTGATTCATTTTCCCAGTGGAAGGGGACAGAGGGAAAAGAGAAGAGGTTTCTGTGGGGTTAGAAGGAGAGAAAGACCAGTAGGATAAACAGGGACTAACTCTCAGGTCTGAATGAAGGAAAGAATCCAAGATAAAGATTGTAGAAAATGAGGGACCATCTACCTAGATGGGTTAAGCTTTCAGTTCTTTTGAAAGGAATTGGAAGACAGGGATGGCAACCTGTGGAGTTGGAGAGTACACACACACACACACACACACACACACCTACCGAGAAAGATACTTGGAATGCTTGTGTGCTTTAAACCAGTAGAGTTTTCTTGGTATAACTTTAGTTACCTCTTACTATAAAATTCTCCTACTTTTTTGTTATTAAAGAGCTCACTTTTAGGAAGCCTGATTTATTTCTTAAGGGAGTGAAAAAGGGAAGCTCTGGACACTCATTTCCATGACCAGGACTACCAGGGACCCTATAATTATCATTTGGTGTTCCCAGTAGCCATAAGATAGAAGGGGGAGGGTGTTGAGTACTTACAATCTCAGGAACCTGAGGAAGATTAAATCTTTACTGAAAGGCTAGGTGGCAGCACTACTATACCACTGCACTGGGAAGAGGAGGCAAGTCTGGGTGGATTCCAGCCACATCCCAGTACCCCAGTCTGTGGTTCTCTGAAAAAAACAAACCTTTTGGGCATTGGCTACTTGTGGTATGCACATGCTCACCTTAAAAGTGGTATTTCTAAGATGGCCAGGAAATATTGGGGGAGGGGATTCATATGGCAACAAAGGAAATTTTGGAAAAAATATTTTATATGAAACTGGAGTTATATTTGTTAAATATGACACATGCATCGGATAAGGAGGTAGAAAGAAAAAAACCCTGAAAATTGGTATTGTATATTGTGACAGTAGCTATGTTATTGTATGCACGATGTGTGTATGTGTTATATGTTGTATGTGGTATGTATATGCTGTATATGTGGCATGTTACGTGAATGATTTTAGTGGAAATGAATTTAAAAAGTGGTATTTCTGATTACAGTAACTTCAGCTTTTTAATGCAGTTAACCATATGCCTTGTATATGGACACAGCTTACTTGCAATTCTCTTGACAAAAGGTTGTCTTATGCTGTGTTGGACAAAGATAGTCCACCAATCTCCTCCTCCTGCTGCCACATATCCCAAAGAAATTCAGCATAAAAGTAACAATTCATAATTGGAAATAGCCTTTAAATAGCCAGTTTTTCCCTAGTGAAGGTTCAGGGAATGTGATTAGCCATTTTTATGCTGAATATGTTTTTTTGCAGGGACGGGGGGAGGGATTTTAAAAAAGGCTAGGTATGGCCCACCAAATTCCGTCAGAAGGTAAATACTGTATAGACTTCCACACCTGCCAAAGATACCCACTCTGTCTTGTGCTGAGGCAGCCTTTCTGACAAAGGTGATCACTGGTTTCATTACTTATTTCTATGCCGCTTTTCTCTCAGGAAGGGACCCAAGGCAGTTTACAGGATAAAAACATCTCCAACTTCACAGTAATTTCTTTTAAAAAACCAATTAAAACCATCTATTTAAAACAATATAAGTTAACATAATAGCACACAAAAGTTAAAAACCTGTAAGCCTTGCTCCAATAAGTCACCCTGTTATGATTTTTAAAAAGCTTGCCTAAATAAAAACATTTTTACTTGTTGGCGAAAGTTAAGAAGAGAGGGAATCAGCCTAGCTTCTCATAGAAGGGCATTCCAGAGGTTGGGAGCACCCGTTGAGAAGGCTCTCATGTCCTCACCAGGCAAACCTATGATGGTGTCGGGACCCAGAGAAAGCCTTCTCCTGCAGATCTTAGGGCTCTGGTAGGTTCATATGGGGAGATACTGTCTTTCAAATAGTCTGGACCTAAGCCGAGTAGAGCTTTATAGGTCATGACAAGCACTTGGAATTGTGCCTGAAAACAAACCGCTAGCCAGTGAAGAGAGTTATATGCTCCCCATAACTGACTGACCTCAGTCTGCATTTTAGCTGCAACGTTTTGAACCTGCTGAAGTTTCTGAACAGTTTCCAAAGGCAGCCTCACGTAGAGTGCATTACAGTAGTCCAAATGGGATGTAATCAAGGCATGTTTCACTGTAGCCAGATCTGACATCTCAAGAAGCAGGCACAACTAGCACACTAGTTTTAACTGTTCAAATGCACTCTTGGCTACTGCTGAAACCTGGGCCTCCAGGCTCAGAGTAGAGTCCAGAAGAAACACTCAAGCTGCAAGCCTGAGATTTCAGGGGGAGTGTAACTGCATCCAGCACAGGCAAAGTCCCTGTTCTCTGATCTGCCTTACGACTGACCAGGAGCATCTCTGTCTTGTCTGGATTAAGTTTCAGTTTGTTTGCCCTCATCCAGTCCATTACTGACAGCAGACAGTGGATCAGTACAAAAACAGTGTCCTTGGAATGAGATGGAAAGAAGAGATAGAGCTGAGTGTCATCCACATACTGGTGGCATAGGACTCCAGCATTCTGGATAACCTCTCTCAGTGGTTTCATATAGATGTTAAATAACATGGGGGACAGAACAGAACCCAGAGGGACCTCACAGGCCAATGGCCAGGGGTCGAACAGAAGTCCCTCAACACCACTTTCTGAGTCTGCTCCTCCAGGAGAGACCAGAACCACTGCATAACAGTGTAACCATATCCCATCTCAGAGAGGTGGCTGAGAAGGATACCATGGTGGATGGTACTGAAAGCCACTGAGAGGTCTAGCAGGACCAACAGGGATACACTTCCCAGTCCAGTTCCCTGCATAGGTCATCTGCCAAGGTAACCAAAGCTGTCTCCATCCCATAGCCAAGTCTGAAGCCAGATTGAAATGGAACTAGATAATCTGTCTCATCCAGAAACCCCTAGAGCTGGGAGGCCACCAGTTGCTCCAGAACCTTCCCCAATAATGGAATATTAGAGACTGACTGATAATTATCCAGATAGTTTTCTCCTAACAAGACTGTTTTGCATGATTTTTTTATTACTCCCACTGCACCAGTAGAAATGACCTTATGTAGCCTGCATGTGGCAAAGGACTAATCAGTTCAGCCCATCAAAGACATTTTCTTCTGTTATATGAGAGACCCTGGAAAGGTTTCCTGGTACAGTGACAGAGACTGTTGATCTGTGTTTCTATGTGTTCCAATTGCTGTGAACATTATGAGTCCATGAGCATTCCTACCATCTCTGCTTTCCTTTGGGTCCTTTACAGGATTTATGCAAGGCAATAACAGGATTCCAATCAACTGTATTCGTCAGACACTATAGACTAGATACATGAATCAGTAATGATATTTCTTTTGCAGGGGTGGTACTTGGTAAAGCACCTGTCCCACCTATGCTATGCCACACAACTCCCTATTCATTTATATTTGTGACAAAAGGTTGCTTGCCTGCAACTATGGTTTTTCAAGTGACTGCCTGTGCATTTGTGAAGTTGGTTGTCTGTTCCTGTTAGAAGTGCTTAGTTTGTTCTGATGTGATGTTTGAAGGAATAGATTTCAAAGGTTAGACTCATTCCTTTTGTGTGCTATAGTGTTAGGGGCAGGTTTCCTGCCAAAATACTGAGCTCTAAAAGCTCCCAAAGAAGTTCTGAATAGGCACAGAACCTGTATGTCTTAATATACATTAGAAGAATTACACACAGATAAACAACTAGTTCTGATTATAATTTGAAGAGCCTCCTTACAGTGTAAAAACAGTAAAGGCATATTAGAAAATATCCTTGACTAATTATATCTAAATGCTGATGAAATCTTCAGGGGTGTGTGTGTGTGTGTGTGGTCAGATGGGCATTGTTTGATGATAGCCAAATAACTCCATAAATGTGTGTTGATTCTTATCTAAATTCTGGTTTTAAAACTTATTTTATTTTCAGAGTATGTTTAATTCTAACCGTCAGAAGATACAAGAAAGAACAGAAATCTTAAATCAAGAGTGGAAACAACGCCGGATACAACCTGTACACATCATGACTTCTGTGAGCTCATTGCGTGGGACCAGGGAGGTTGGTTAACATGATGTGCTGTAGAAATCCAGCTGCAAATAGATATTTTTTAAAAAACTTAAGCTTCAATATTTGACCTATGCAAATTTTCTTGGATGGGGTTTCCTCTCATCATAGCTCCTCAATCCAAGACTAATTCTCTTTAATGTGTACCATGGCAATTTTTATTGTGGAAATTGCAGTGACAGCCACAGACTTCTTAACTCAGTAATAATAACAAGAACAAACAACATTTTTATCCACTACTTCCTCCAGCATGAACTGTGACAAAAACTATGGCAAAGTCTTATTCTTGTTATAAACCTGGCTGACTTGTTATGCAAGTTAGTAAATAGACAAATGTGTGTGTGTGCATTGAAGTGAATGGGTTGAATGGAGAAACTTCTGAAGGAGCCTTCATTTACAGTAGTGAGGAAGAGATTAGTCTTTTGCAAGTGTCCTGGTTCACATAGGTGTGAGTCAGCTGACAAAGGCGGTTACAGACTGCCATTTCGGACGTCTTCAGGACGTCCCAGTTTGAAAAAGGGGCGTCTCTTCTAGACGCCCCTACTCCTATTACGGACAGAGCCCGTAACAAATGGCGGTGGCTGTTCCACACGGCCGCCGCCATTTTGATGTAGCGGACGCTGTGCGTCCGCACATTGCACAGCAGAAATGACGCCGTGAGTGCGCGACTAGCGCCTCGCGTCGTCTCTTCCTGGCTGCAAAAAGGAGCGCGATTTTCGCAAGAAGGAGCATGATTTTCGCGCTCCTTCTTGGCAACGTCCGAGAACTGCACCGTTTGGCTGCTGCGGTTCCCGGATGCTGCAACCGCCGGCGGCGGCAGACCGCCGCTTCTCAGCGCTCTGTAACACACCAAAGTCAGCATTACTAATACTTCAGAATTTCCTCATCTCAAAATATAAGTTCCTCATCTCAACTGACTGTCTGAGGTGTGGTCTTTATCTCAATGGAAAAATTGTGTTCTCTGTTTTGCACTGGTTTTCCCTGGCTGTTATCATAGAGAGACAGAAAAGCAACTTTCTGACTTACGAACAACTGTTATTATGTTCTTCACAAAGAGCTAGGTAGTAATTCCATTTTGGGGAGGGGAATGTGGAGCATGGCAGACTTACTGGCCTCGCTTCTTAGAGTAGCAGAGCAGGTAAGTTTTGTAAGCTCCTTGGAAGGAGTTCTTGCTTGCACTATGGCATCTCTTTCCTCCCACATAAAACAAATTATCCAGGGTACTACTTAGCTAAAATTATATTATACCCATTTCTATAATCTTAGTTTGCTTGTACGATTACTAGAATTCGCTATCTTATATTATTAAGAAGTAGCTATATGTACTGTGTGTGTGCTTTGGTGGCAGCCCCTCCCCAATATGCATGCCTAGGAGTAGTTCCCACCTTATTCTTGAGTTCCCTGGCTGCTAAGGCAGCAACCGAAAGAGACTGAGTGTCCATGCTCAGGGGAACAGGGCTGGTTGTGTGGGTTCACAAATGACTCAGAGAACCACAGCTACAGGTATTTATTTATTTATTTATTTAGGTATTTATACCTCGCCCTTCAGCCCTAATGGCTCTCAGGGCGGCTTACAATTATTATTTTTAATCAGACAGTTCCCTGCCCTCAGGCTTACAATCTAAAAGACACGAAACAAAAGGAGAAGGGAATTGTGGAGGGAAAGGGGATGAGGCCCAGCGGTTCTTCTCTCCCTCTGAGGCCTGGACCAAGGCAGATGGATTGGAGGGAGGGCTCTTCCTTCTTCCAGGCTAGTCCTGATGGAGCTGGACTTGCCTGGTGAAAAGTAAGCATCCTCTTCTTGGTTTCTGTGACTCACACATATGGGAGACCAGTAAACTGATGGGTGTTGTGCTGTTGAAGAGTAAAATTGGCCTCCTGAAGGCTGCATATGCCTTAAATCTGTAGTCACGTTTGTAGTGGTGAATTAACATGGAAGACTGGAACCATGTAGCAGCAGTGCAAATATCAGGTAATAGTATTCTTTTCAATAAAGGCTATAGAGGTGGCCACTACCCTCATAGAATGAATTCTAGTAAGTATGGGATAGATTACAGACGGGGTTGAGATATGTGGCTTTCCCAGTAGATAAGGGACATCCTATAGTTTGAGTTATGCTCTTCGCACTTGGTGCAAATAGGCAGGAAAAAGAAAGATCTTCTGATGTCCCCATTTAGGTGGAGCTAACCCCAGAAGGCCAGTCATTTCTTACCTACTGCTCCGATAGGACGTTCCTGTTGTTGCTCTGGTTCATTCTTGCTGCAGGCACAGCAGCTCTTTGTGTTCGGCTTTCTTTTCTTTTCTTTTTCTTTTCTTATTACTCCCCTTTAGAAAAAGCTTACTGTTTTTCTGAACTCTGTGTTTAACTTCTGAACTCCCAGTTTCCATCCCCTCTCCTTTTCCTCTCTCTCTTTCTCTAGCTCCCTTGAAGAAGATTTAATATGGCAAGGAGAGAGGTTTACAGGCCTTGCCAACAACTCTTCTTCCTCTCTGAACCTATCCCCCCACAACATGGCAGGAGCACAGGTGATGACTTCGGAGGGCTTTAAGAGCAGCTGCTCCCTCAGGATTGGACAGGTGAAGGGAAACCTCTTTACGGTTGGCATGGCAGGGGGTTGGACTGGATGGTCCTTGCGGTCTCTTCCAACTCTATGATTCTATGATTTAAATAAATAAGTAAATTCAGGAAACACCTAGCTCCCCCTCCCTTGCTTTTGAGGAGAGCTGTTTGTCTAGGGCTGGAGATTAAGAAATCTTTCTGCTATGGAAGCTTTTCGTCCGAAATAGAAATGGTTATGCAATTTCTAATCAGACACAAAAAAATCCACTGCTTCTGGGGAAGACCCCATATCCCTTTACCATCTTTTTGAGCTCATTTAAACATAAAAAGCAGCTTATTCTGTTAAGTGGTTATTTCTATCCCCACACATTCTGAGGAGCCTTGCAGGTGATTGGTCAAAGAGAAGAGCAGATGTACCTGTTAACGAGTCTAAATAATTACATTTTTGAATCAGAATTCCCTCAGATGGGTTTACTATTCAATGGGCTGCTGGTTTGCTGGCTTCAGTGCTCTGGGTAAATTCAGAATTGTTTAAGTCTCCCTCTAACACACCAGTACTTGCTTTTTAGCACAATAGCTAAATCATTACCTCTATTGTTATAAGATTAAATTGTGTGTGTGTGCGCGTGCATGCCCTCAGGTCATTTTTGTGACTAGGGTTTCTTGCAAAGACGGTCCAGAGGTACTTTTCCAATAGGATGATAACAGCCTATTGGCATGAAGTTTGCAGGCCCGTAGCAAGGCCTTTAAGGGCCCTGGGGCAGAAAGTACTTTTTTAATTTTATTGTATTCTTGCTGGGGTTCCCGGGGCAGTGCCCCGGTTGCCCCAGCCTAGCCACGGGCCTGGAAATTTGAGGGTCTTAAGCAGCTGAGTAAGTTTTTCCTCAGATGAAATCAAATATAAATTTAGAAACAAGCCTGTTTTAACATAGGGCGCATCCATGCATTCATACAGATTCACCAGCATCCACTGGGATTAGAAGTTAACCCATTCCCCCCCCCCAATACCTAACCATGTCAATAGTCTTTTTTCTCATATGGGTATACAGATAATCTAGTAAAGAGCTGTGCACCATTCCAATTAAAATATTGGTTAGATGTTAGGCATTAACATTCCTCTTCCAAAAAGGTAAGTCCCGATTGCTACAAGATGGAGCGCCTGTAGTTAGTGCAGACAACTGATAAGGCGGGAGCTGGTCTAGCTCTAGATTGGATCATGTTCCATTCTGATTCTGATCCACCAGAACTCATTTTGGGTAGGTTAAAACTGCAGAGGCTTAGCTGTAATCTTCCTTCTCCCCATTGGGATTGCTAGCCTCTGGAGTCCCTAGACTGAAAGGAAAGGGATGAAATCAGATTGGGAGCATGAAAGAAAATGCACCCATGGCCTGCTGTGCCTCCCACTCCCAGGATGCCATGAGACCCAATAATGTATAATTCTCAGTTTGGTGAGTCAGATACTCCTCTAATTCTCCATACCTGTGCTAGTTGAAGTGGCAGTCCCTAGGCTATGCCTGCCATACCCTGGTGAGTTCCCAGGATACAAGGAGAGCAATTGCCTGGGACGCACTGCTCTATAGCACATTAGATAGAATGGATGACTCCTTGAAATTGTCAGTCTTCTCCTTATTGGAATTCTTCCAGGAAAGCATTAGCTGCAGCTTTAGACCAACACAGTCATGGGCAATTTGCTGCTATCACCTCACTGTTGCCACATGTGCAGTGGGCCAGAAAGACATCCCATCCATACATGTGGAGATTCCTCAAGCAACTATTCTTGCTTGTTCCACCCAGTAGTGGGGGTGCAGGCCCCATGAGTGCACCCCCCCCCCATGGTGTGGGGCAGGGAGCTGGAGGACCCGGCATCTCCAGTCTCTGACCTTTGAGGCTGGATTTCCAAGCCTCACAGGGCAGCGAGGGAAATGGCCTGGTGTCCATGCCCTGTGCAACTTTATTTTCGAGTAAAGCCGGTGGAGCAGGGACGGGGAGAGTGCTGAACCCTCTGTCTCCCTCCCTGTATGCGGCAAGGAGCTCCACCCCAAAGCCCACCGCCACACACCAAGTGACACCCTATTGCAGAATGCTGCTGGTTCCACCTACAGTAAACTATTCCTTTCCTGGGACCTACAGTGCATACAGTCTTGATGGTGCTGACTGTCCCAGCTGTGAGTTCCTACAGGAGGCCTCTCTGAAGCACCTGCCCTGGAAGGGGCCCCTCTTCACCCTCTGTTACCTTGAGCCACAGGATGCCAGAGCCAGGGGCTCTATCAGCACACAAACAGGTATACAATCACCGACTCCATGGTGATTTGGCTGGACCAACCATTCTCTCCCATTCTCTCAGTGCAGGATACGATCCTCCTGTCTTTCTCCTTCATCTGTCGAAGGAGTTGGAAACAATGTAAAACATGCGCTGTGCCTGGAAAGCCACCCACATCTACCCAAAAAGGATAAGCAGATTTCCTTCCTCTGCCACCTTATTTGTTTCCTTTTATCCATTCCAAGGGCAAGAGGTCATTGGCCTCTACTCTCAGCAGGTGGATGGGGTCCTGCATTACTATCTGCCATGAAATCTTCTGGTGTCACCACCAGAAACATAGTTACTCACACCAAGGAGTGCAGCCACTTCAGCACCTTTAGCCAGCAACGATCCTCTACCAGACATCAGCAGAGTGTTCACATGGAAGTCACCGTATGCACTTGTTAGGCATTACAACATTACAGCTTGACTCAGCTGAAGTTGCGTTTGACAGAAAGGTCTTCTAACAGGTGGTCAAACCTAGATCTTTGATATGACTGGTCTGCCCACTCTAATCAGGATAGCTCTGACAAATCCCAGTCTTCAGCCCTTATCTACTGGGAAAGAATCATGGAATTGTAGAGTTGGAAGTCCAACCCTCTGCCATGCAGGGAATCTCAAAGCATCCCCGACAGATGGCCATCAAGACTCTGTTTAAAGACCTCCAGGGAAGGAGACTGCACTACACTCCAAGGGAGTGTGTTCCACTGTCGGGACAGCCCTTACTGTCAGGAAGTTCCTCCTAATGTTGAGGTGGAAACTCTTTGCTGTAGCTTGCATCCATTGTTCCGGTTCCTGTTCTTTGGAGCAGCAGAAAAAAAGCTTGCTCCCTCCTCAATATGACATCCCTTCAATTATTTAAACAGGGCTGTCATATCACCTCTTAACCTTCTCTTCTCCAGGCTAAACATACGTTGCCCTCCTTTGGACACGCTCCAGTTTCTCAATGTTCTTTTTGAATTGTGGTGCCTAGAACTGGACACAGTATTCCAGGTGGGGCCTGACCAAAGCAGAATAGAGTGGTACTATTACTTTTTTTGATCTACACACTATACTTTTATTGATGCAACCTAAAATTGCATTGACCTTTTTAGCTGCCACATCGCACTGTTGACTCATGTTCTGCTTGTGGTCTACTTGGACTCCCAGATCCCTTTCACACATAGTTTCATTCAGCCAGGTGTGCCCCATTCTATATTTGTGCATTCATTTTTCCGCCCTAAGTGCAGTACTTTACATTATTCCGTGTTGAAATTCAAATTGTTAGCTTTGGCCCAGCTTTCTAGTCTATTCAGGTCATTTTGAATTTTGATCATGTCCTCTGGGGTATTTGCTACACCTCCTAGTTTGGTGTCATCTGCAAATTTGATAAGTATGCCCCAATTCTGTCATCCGAGTCATTGATAAAGATGTTGAATAGCACTGGGCCCAGGACAGAACCCTGTGGGACCCCACTGGTCACTTCTCTCCAGGATGAAAACGAGTAATTGTTGAGCACCCTTTGGGTTAGGCCAGTCAACCAATTACAAATCCATGTAACAGTTACCTTGTCTAGCCCACATTTTACTGGCTTGTTTGCAAGAAGGTCATGGGGAACCTCTTCAAAGGCCTTACTGAAATCAAGATATACTATATCCATCATATTCCCTTCATGTACCAAACTGGTAATTTTATAAAAAATGAGATTAGATTTGTCTGACATGACTTGTTTCTCTGAAACCCATGTTGACTTTTGTGATTATGGAGTTGCCTTCTAGATGTTCACAGAATCTCTGTTTAATGATCTGCTCCATAATCTTTCCTGGTATTGATGTCAGACTAACTGGACGATAATGGTTGGGATCCTCTTTTCCTCCCTTTTTGAAGATGGGGACAATGTTTGCCCCTCTCTCATCTGCTGGGACTTCTCCTGTTCTCCAGGAGTTCTCAAAGATTTTTGCCAGTGGCTCCAATATTACATTTGCCAGTTCTTTTAATACTCTTGGATGTAGTTCATCAGGTCCTGGAGACTTATATTCATTTAGATTAACCAGCTAATCCTGTACTATTTCTTTACTTATTCTGTGCTGAATTTCCTCTATTCCAGTGATGGCAAACTTTTTAGAGACCGAGTGCCTATACCGCAACCCCAAACCCACTTAGTTATCAGAAAGTGCCACACCCCTCTAGCTTTCTAGTAATGAACTCTGGCAAACTCTGTGCTGGGTTGATGGTGCACGTGCCCACAAAGAGGGCTTTGAGTGCCACCTCTGGGACGCGTGCCATAGGTTCACCACCACTGCCCTATTCTGTCATCTGCTCCATTTTCCTCAGGTTGAGCACCCTTTGCCTTTTCTAAGAACATTGATGCAAAGAAGGTATTGAGTAATTCTGCCTTTTCTCTGTCTCCTGTCAGCATTCTGTCCTCTTCTCTATGCAGTGGCCCTACCATTTCCTTCTTTTTCCTTTTGCTGCAGACATATTAAAAAAAAAACCTTTTTATTGTTCTTAACCTCTCTAGCAAGCCTGAGTTCATTCTGCGCTTTAGCTTTTCTGACTTTACCGCTACACATGCTAGCTATTTGTTTGAATTCCCCTTTGGAAAAGGTACATTGTTTCTTACCTGTGATATTATTATTATATGTGCATTTCCAGTAAATAAGGAATGAACATCCTGGCCCACCGTAAGGAGTGCTAGTGTAAGGATTGGTTATGATGTAGTTCTGCCCTTTGGGGAGAAAGTTAGATTGCTTGGTTAACTCTGGCTAGTTCTGTATGTTCTGAAATGCTTATAAATTGTTTACATTTTTCTGGAGTATTAGTCTCTATGACTGTTGTAGTGACTGGCCTTCTGGGGTTAGTTCCACCCATGGTGGAAATACTGAAAGGTCTTTCTTTTTTTCTCTCTATTTTGTACCCAGCTTATTAGAGCCAATTGGCTTACACATTGTAAACTGCTTAGGGAATACTAGTTCACTGATAAGCAGTATAGAAATGTACTTGCTATTGTTATTACTATCTGGAGCAAGTAGGGGGAGTGTAACCCAAACAACATGATGTACATTCCTTATGTACTGGAAGTGAACATATAAGTATGAACCAATGTTCTTTTGTTTCAGAAACTATTTGCTGGAGTGAATACAGAACCATGCTTTATGCAGGTAGAAGTTGAAGCTGCTCCCTTTGCAGCTGGTCACACTGGGAGCAGCAATTGAGCAACTGGGTGAGCAGTGACTGAGAAACCTGTTGCCCGCACTGTCCTTTGTTGGAGGGATGGTATGGATGAGAGGCTTCTCGGTTGCTGGTCAGCCAGATGCTTGGTTGTTGCTCCCAGGATGACCAGGTGCAAAGGAAGCACTTGATGGGTTGTTTTAAATTTGCAGTAGAACAGTAGACCTAATTTCAAGAAATACACATTGGGCTGGAGGTGCTGGGGTTGTCATCCAAAAGGAAGGTGGGCAGTAGCTGGAAAAAGTTTGGGGACCACTGGATTAGAAGAAAAATGTGTACAGCGCGCCTGCGTTTTGCGTGGGTGCGCCATATACGTCTTTCAGCACACGCTGAAAGCCACGCCGGAAGAGCCCGTCATGCACCCCAGAAGAACTAATGTGCGCCACTGCGTGCTATGGGCATGAGCCCCATTACTTCCTATGGGATTTCAGCATATGCTGATTTCCCCTTATGTGGATGGATCCGGAATGGATCCGCAAAGTTTTGTATTTATTTCTTGTATTTTTGATATTTGTTATCCATGACTTAGACGAAGGAGTAGACAGATTCCTTAAGTTTTCAGATGATACAAAACTCGGAGGGGTGGCTAACACATTAAAAGATAGGAATAGAATTCATAAGGATCTAGATAAACTAGAAAATTGGGCAGAAATTACTAAAATAAAATTCAACAGAGGCAGAGGCAAAATTCTACATTTAGGCTCTCAAAAGCAAATACACAAGTATGAGATGGGAATGCTGTATTGCCTAGCAACTCAAAAATTGAGGAGGGTACCTTTTGACAGAAGGTGATGTGATGCTTGTGATGTTAATAAGGCACCCAGAGTTTAGGAACTCTATACAACCCTGGAAAGCCTCTAAGCTGTGCCAGGCACCATCCATTCCAGGTGCCACTTTATCTACCATGTTTATATTAGGCCTCATCACCCACTTATTACATTCCATTTCTCTGCCCCTCTCTCTCAAAGATGTAACAAGGAACAGACAAGAGACATGTATACATTTTTAAATTCTATTTTATTGGCATAATCATTCCATACTTGTTCTTCTTACTGGTTTTTAATACTGGTTTATCGTTTTTACCATTATACCTTATCATTTTCTCCCTTGGGTCAAAAGATGAGTAATTAATTAATTGTAAGTATCATGTGTCCCATGTTTCCCTGGTTTTGCAAATGATGTGGAAAAACTCAACATCCTGTCTTCTTCTTTGATTTCCCACTCCTATTTAAACTACCATGATCTTGTTGTTCTCATCACATATTTTACAAGATGAGGCACACAGAGGCATACACTGCATGAATGCATAAACCAGTATACCAATTAAGATTATTAGGTTTATACCAACAAAAAGTTGCCTGAATAAAGCCAGGACAGATTAATTCCATTGGTTTCCTTCAGTTGTGACATCACATCCTGGAGTTGCTTCACATTGGTCTCCACCATCTGTGAATTGTCAGACAAATTGAAGCAACACATACCTTGGAAATCCTGACACCTTCTGATGGGCCTAACTCAGTTCTTTCATTTCCACATTGAGAGCAACTATAGCTTGAGAAGTATCATTTAGCAAGAACACAGACGGATTTATTTATTTATTAGAGTACTTATACCCTACCTTTCAGCCCTAAAGGCTATCAGAGCGGTTTACCATTATTATTTTTAATTAGACGGTTCCCTGCTCTCAGGCTTACAATCTAAAAAGACATGACACAAAAGGAGAAGGGAATGGTGGTAGGGAAGGGGATCAGGTCCAGCAGTTCTTCTCTCCCTCTGAGGCCTGGACCATGGCAGATGGACTGGAGGAAGGGCTCTTCTTCTTAGTTCAGGCCAGGCTCGATGGATCTGGCAGGCCTCACTCTCCCTCTGATGACGTGGATGGCAAAGGGAGGGCTCATCTGTTCACTTTAGACCAGGCAAGATTACAGTTGGCCCTCCTTATACACAGATTTTTTATACATGCATTCAAGCATCCACGGCTTGAAAATATATTTTTTAAAAAGTATAAATTTCAAGTATCAAATCTTGATTTTTCCATTTTATATAAGGGACACCATTTTGCTATGCCACTGTATTTAATGGGACTTGAGCATACACAGATTTTGCTATTCACAGAGGTTCCTGGAACCAAACCCCAACAAGGGTCCACTTTATTTTATTAGTAGAATGTATTGTTAAATGCTGGGATGCCTGTAAACGACCTGGCAAGAGCAGCAACTTCACCCACGTTGAGTGGTCTTACATTATCATTCAAGTCTATGTGTAAATCTACAGCGCTATACTGTATAAATAAAGTATAATATAATAATAATAATAAGTCTCATCAGATATTTTGAAGTTTCTTTCACTATGGATTTTATGCATTTCAGCCGGCCCTGGCAGATAGAAAGCTAACCTACCAAGTTTATAGGGCCCTCCTATAGCATTTGCTGGTACATATGTGTATACATTCCTAGCACACAACAGAAAACTTCCTGGGGGCAAAATGACATGGCTCCCATAAAATGATGCTTTTTCTGTTGTACAGCAGTTAATGGGGTGACCCTGCCCTTCCTCAGTTCAAGGTTACATTTCTATGCAACTTTGCACAATTAAAAATTTGTACACAGAGGGCACCAAGTGAGTCAGCCACTGCCTGTAACTTCTAAAGCAAATGTGTTTACAGTTTTCTCTGTTACTATAGGGGGGCAAGATGCCATGCTCTGATATACCATGGTGATGTTAAAGTTTTGGAATTGACAGGGTAGGCCAAATAAGGGTATAATGTCACCCCTCCTTTTTTGTGGGGGATCCCTTTCAGGGCCCTCACAAATATGGAGTTTCACTTGTATTCAAGCCCCATTGACTTGAATATAGGCACGAGGTCGTGCCATAGGTGCATGCCCCATTCTTTCCTCCTTCATTTGTCCCTCATGCACAAGTGAGGGACGTGAGTCTGAAGACTCCAAGAAAGGAGGGGGAGGACTCTACTTCCCATTCAAGCACTGTTCTTCTAGACTGAAAGCTCAACTTTGAGAGAAAGTTCTTCAAGTCACTGACTGCGCCACTAAAAGCAAACCATGCTACTCATTTCTGGGAGACAAAGAGTTGTAAAATCCAGCAAGTAAAATTCAAACTCCATTAGCAAAACAAATATACAGTACTTCCTTTGAGATGCAGGTTGCCTCTGTCCTTTCCAAAGCTCTGTCTCCCAAAATCCACATGGCCAGGATGAATGGCCTCACTATATGAATATCTCTCCATGCCATCTTAGCTGAGAACAACAAATCTTGACAAAATGTATGCCTGAGACTCTAACATAGTCATATTTTTTCTTTCTCCTGTATGATTGTTAACAATTATCATGTCCAAAAGTTATCTGGTACTCTACATGGTGTACAAAACTATAAATTCCTCTACCTCTGCTCCACATTCAACCATGTTACAATCTCTAACTTGTGGCTCTATCTGAGAAACAAGCAGTATATCTTGCAATCACTTTAGAAAGAATTTCCAGAAACTCACATGGACTCCTCTATGTCAGAGGATGAGTAGCATTCATCATCTGTCTTTTCCCCCCACTCCACCTCACTGGAAGCTGCTGAAAGGAACCAGAACCTTCTCTCACCAACAGATTACATTAGGCCCTTTAAGGACTAGATATTAAGAATGGTGAGAGTGCTAGAATTTGATATCAAACAGCTGGAATCATTAGTCATCAATCTGGTGTTCAAAGGAGTCCAGTACCAAATGCCAACACAGTATCAATTCCATTCCTTCCATCTCTACTCAGTGTCACTCATTAAGTCTTGGAATATCCCCTCATTCATTTCCTCCAAGTCTATGAAAATAGAAAATCTCCATCATTTTCAGGAATTTTTCTGTGACACTTTTTAAAACATTGAGGCCATAAACCTTGAAAAGGGTGTCTGAAAATTACCAGAAGCAAAAATAGTAAAATGAAGAATAATCTGAGTCCAATACTATCTAGAAAATCCTAAAAAATCACTTAGGCATGTTACAGAGCGCCCAAGAAGGGCGCTCTGCCGTCGCTTGCTACGTCTGAGAACCGCAGCGGCCAAACCGCGCGGTTCCCGGGTGCAGCAAGAAAGAAGCGCCGAAATGGTGCTTCTTTCTGCGACCCGGAAGTGGCGCTGCAAGGCGCTAGTCGTGCACTCGCGGCATCGCTTCCGCCACGTGTCTGCGACGTCAAAATGGCGCCCCCGTGTGGTCGGGCGCCGCCATTTTGTACGGACTCAGTCCGTATTAGGGTTGAGGGAACCTAACATGCCCCTTCCTAACCCTAATACACCCCTTTGGCGCATCTGTAACCCACCTTAGACAAAAGGAGAAATGTATGAAGAAAGAACCTGGAAGAGTGTACTCCTCTTGCTGCTGCAGTGGATGAAAAGGAACTAAGGAATAAGGCGGGAACCACTCCTAGACATGTTGCTTGGGGAGGAGAGTGGCTTCCACCAAATGATCAGTTCTAGTAAGTTCTGAACAATACACTGAACAGCTAGGTACTCATATATAGGAGTCATGGACCACAAAGAAAAAGCGACAATGGAAACAAATGCCTGGTTAAACATTCTTATGTCTCTTGGTGTTTGTTATTTAATAAAAATGTTACCCCTTGGAGATCTATAACTTTATTTTTTAATTGTGTTTTTGCTGATGATTTCTCAAGTTTAAAAACAATTTACTACCAGTTGTATAATGTTATCTTTTCTCTCAGTGTTCTGTCACCAGTGACTTAGATTTTCCAAAGCAAGTAATCCCACTCAAGACACTAAATGCTGTTGCTTCTGTACCCATAATGTATTCCTGGTCTCCTCTTCAGCAGAATTTTATGGTAAGAGAAATGTGAACACTAAACCTAATGAACATGCTTTTCAGGACACTGTAGCTAAATAATATGATTCTGTATTTCCACTGTGTTGTAACATTGACACTGTCCACCATGTTGCTAAAGGGCAGTATTCATTCTGTATTAATATAGAATATTAGGAGCCCAGGTGGTGCAGTGGTTAAATGTCTGTAGCGCAGCCACTCACTCATAAACCACAAGGTTGTGAGTTCAATCCCAGCCAGGGGCTCAGGGTCGACTCAACCTGGAATCCTTCCAAGGTTCCTAAAATGAGTACCCAGCTTGTTGGGGGCATTAGCTTACACATTGTAAACCACTAAGGGAGTGCTTAAGTACACTAATAAGCAGTATAGAAATATACTTGCTATTGTTTATTGTGAGTTTTTCGGACTATGTTCTAGAAGAGTTTCTATGGATGCCAGTCATGAAAGCCTTTGACTTTGTACTTGCTATTGCTATTAATATCTGATAAAATTAATTAACCCTGCATCATGATTAAAGTTGTCTGAAAAAATAGTAAAATATTTTTGACATGACAATGTATATACAACAATATGAAATGAAACAGTTATCAATATACAATTGGCTGTCCGCATTCATGGCCTTGACACTTATGGTTTGCTTTGGGGGGATTCAAACTCAGGCCTCCGGAACCAGCTCTGGTCCAGCAGCTGGATCTATTCCAGTGAAGGCGGAGGGGACAGGAGGAGGAGGCGGCAGCCACGAGTTGGACTTTGGGGGGACGGAGTGGCAAAATCCCATTGTCCCAATGGTGGTGCGGCCCTATGGCTGTGCCACCATTAAGGAGAATGGGACTTGAGCATCTGCAGATTTTGGTATCTGCAGGGGGATCCAGAATGGATCCCCCGCATATACCTAGGGCCCACTGTACTAACGTTCAAGAAGTAGATCCAAAAGAGAATGATTTCAGCTTTTGTATTAATGGAGGTGAGAGAGTTTCTGAGGTGCATCAGAACTCTTTCACCAGTAAAAAAATATTGCTAAATGGAAAAGTAAATCATTTGAGGTATTTGTTTCTAAAATGTAGTCAAGGTGTGATTTTTTAGATGACTTTGTTAGTAGTAGCAATAGGGTCAAAGCACATTTTTAAGGTGCTGAGGAAAACAGCTGCATTTGGTTTGTGAAAGTCTCTCTGCTAATTGGCTTTGTAATACCAGGACAAGATGACAGAATGTGCTCTAAAGATCTGTAAAGCAAACCTTTATGTTTCTTGTAGACAAACTGTGGGTATGGGTGTGTTTTTTGTTTTTTATTTGTTTTTTAAAAAAATATTTCTTACTTTTTTGTTAGGTAGAGGATGAGACTGTTTTACATAACATTCCCTACATGGGAGATGAAGTACTTGACCAGGATGGGACATTTATTGAAGAACTTATCAAAAACTATGATGGAAAGGTGCATGGTGATAGAGGTGAGTTATTCAGTGTATATTTGCAATCAGTATCATCACTGTTTCTGAAAACATAACATAATCATTGTATTAAATTACATGTATTTTGTCATTCTGCATGAAACAAAATGATGCTATTTTCTGACTGGCTTTTCAGATAGCTTCACTAGCAGAATACAGGGGGAAATTGCGGTGCTTTATTTTTCTTATTAAAATTCATTTTCTTTATTTTCTTTTATTTGTTTTAAAGTGCAAAAACAGAAAATCTCATTGAGTTCAGTGGCACTTATTCCATGCTAAGTAGAGATAGAATTGTAATGTAAAGGTTTTATTTATAAGCGGCTTTGAATTATCTGTGATAGTAAGAAGAGAAGGATTAAATAAATTCAGCTATCATTTACAAGAAACATGTCCTAATGAAGCTCTAATATAGCGGGCCAGTTAGTTTCAGGGAATGATATGTTTACTGTGTAATTATTGCATATAACAAGCCTTAATAGCAAGCAAGTGCTGTTAAGGAAAAAGTGAGTAAAATACTCTTTACTCACTCTGTCCTTAGACTATCCAGAATGTAACATACTTTTAAAAACTGAAAACTAGACTCATAAAGGGAATAGCTAAAAAAAATGACAGTTTGCTCACAATGGTTATGTTTCCTTCATTAATTTACTGAAAAGTTCAGTTTTGCTATCTCTAGATGGTAGATTATACATGATGAGGTATACACAGTCTTTTTTGGTGGAACTTGCCTCTTGAATTTTGTACTGTGCTTAATTTCAGAATGTGGGTTCATCAATGATGAAATATTTGTGGAGCTTGTCAATGCTCTTGGTCAGTACAGTGATGATGATGAAGATGACGAAGATGATGATGAAGATGACGAAGATGATGAAGATGATGATGACCTTGATGAAAAGCAGAAAAATCGGGAGAGCAACCGAATAGGTGTGTAAATGGAGTTCAAATCTCTTTGAAGTATGCATTGTATCCCATTTTATCCTCCTCGAGGAAGCAGCTGAGAAAGCTCCAATAAACACAGCTCTGATCTCCCCTCAGATGAGGAATCGGGGCTAGGCTGTGTGGCAAGCATGCCCTCTGGGCACCAAAAGAAAGCAGACTACAGGGACCTCTGGAGTCTCTAGGATGCCTGAGGAGCGTGATAGGGTCTCATTGCCTGAGATGAACCATGCAGAAGTGATTACAGCTCTGTCTGGTGCAGCTTTGGCCATATGGGGGTGGGGTGGGGTGGGATGGAACAAACCCCTCTCTCCCCATTATTGACGTTAAAAGACCTTTATCCCTAACTGTGTGGCTGGATTTCACTGATACTAGACAGGCCTGTACTGGCGGTGGGGACTGTGGGAGGAGGGAGGAGAGGTGGAAAACTCTTTTTTTAGAAGCTCTGAGTCCAAGAAGAAAGGCACAAAAAGGCCTTGAAACAAAGGAAGCTTGAGGAAGCTGTTGTGCGCTTGCCCTCTAGTGTAAAAAAGGAGAAAGAACACACTAGGAAGTGTCATGCAAGAGGGGAAGGGAAGAGGAGGAGGAGGAGAAAGCCTTGGGGGCAGTTTCCCTCATAAAGTCTGAAAGCATAAGTCTGCTTCTACATCAGTGGAAGATGCAGGGTGCTCTATATTTCTGGAATCATCTAACAGGGAGGAAGGAGAATTGTCTTTGGAGCAGGGGGATTCCTGCTCTGAGCAGGCTTTCTCCTCAGTTATTCAATGTTGATTAAATTTCTGTTTATTACATAAGATGTAAAAGCCAAGGCTCCTGGATGGAGCAGGAGGGAGACCCAGAATTTAGAGCTAAGGCCAAGCATGAACATTAAGTGGTTCTTTTATTTGAGGTGTTTTGCAGAGGTCATGGAAAGGGAATGGGATCATTCCCAGAGTAGCACGAATAGCCCTAGCTTTGGCTAAATGTCCGTATTCACTAACCACAATGGTGGTGGACAAATTAAGACACACACACCCCATGCCACATTCATGCCTCATTGATGGGATTGGTTTTGGTCTCCCTTTTCCCAAGATGTAGAGATGATACTCTTAGGAGTTGGGAGGGCAAGGGAAAGGCACATGAGGCATCAGCTCTGACCTTTAGAGCTTCCTTGGTGACCTTACTGTTTACAAGGGCCTCGGTATTCGTCTAGGGACGTCATCTGGCTGGACCCCAAGGAAGAGATCAGACTATGTCACGGATTCAATAAGTTGTCTAAGGTGGCAGGGTTTGTTTTTTGTTTTGTTTTGTTTTGTTTTGTTTTTGTTTTGTTTTTTGCTAGTCTGAATTCTGTGCAGTTTGCAAAAGATGATTGCTGAGGTTGCTGCCAGGCATCAGCTTTGGCTTAGGAACTGGAACACAAGACAATAAGTCCAAAACAAATTTGGCTGGCTGCCCTTTTAAGGGATCCATGTTATCAGGGGATGCCTGGAAGAGGTATGGTTTAGCCCAAAGACGGTTTACTCTTTTCATGGGTACAAGTCTGAATTTTGTCCAAGGTTCCTTCCCCTTTTATTCTTGTTGTTAACCAACCCCGAGTCAATCTCGACCCATAGCAATCCTGTGGATTCAACATCTCCTAGACTCTCTGGCTTCCACTGCAGTGCAAACATATTCTGGTAACTGCCTTAATAGAGTCCAGCCATCTAGCATGTGGTCTTCCTGTATTTCTACTTCCTTCCACCTTTCCTAGCATTATTGCTTTTTCCAGTGAGTTGTGCCTTTTCATGGCATGTCCGACGTATGACAGCCTCAGTTTTGTCGTTTTGGCTTCTATGGAGATTTCTTGCTTGATCTGTTTGTTTGTCGTCTTGGGTGTCCACAGAATCCTCAGCACTCTTCTTCAGCACTGCATCTCAGATGAATTTATCCCCCCATCTTCTTTCTTAACTGTGCAGCTCTCACTTCCATATATGGTAATATGGAGTACAATGAGTGAAGCATCATCAAGTTAACATTTATTGTACTAGCCAAAGGCCTTGACAAAACGAGCTTATCAAAAAGCGTAAAACACTTGAAACAAAAGGCACAGAGAGTATATTCTGACTTTTTTGCTCAGTTGTATGTCTTTGTATTTAAGAATCTTTTCTAGTTCTTTCATACCCACTCTCCCCATTCTTTCTTTCTTAGTAGTTGCTCCAGGTCTTTGAGGTTTTCATCTAGTACTGTGGGGTTGCCTGTTTATCTTAGATTGTTGATATTCCTTCCTCCTGTTTTTACTCCTCCTTCTGTGTCCAATCCTGCTTTACTTATGTTTTGCATATAAGTTGAACAGGTAGGGTGATAAGATGCAGATCCCTTGGCCAATTGGGAACCATTCTGTTTCTCCGTGTTCTGTTCTGACAGTAGCCTCTTGTCTTGAGTACAGATTCCTCATCAAGACTATCAGATGTGTTGGCACATCCATGTCTTTAAAGGCATTCCATAGCCTTTCATGATCTATGCAGTCAAAGGATTTACTATAGTCTATAAAGCACATGCTGATTTTCTTTTGGAATTCCCTGGTGTGCGCCATTGTCTGTGGTATGTTTGCAGTATAGCCACTAGTGCCTCTTCCTTTCCTGAACCCCACTTGGACCTCTGGGATTTCTCTCCCCATGGTCAAAGTCTATGTTGTAGAATTTTGAGCATGATTTTGCTTGCATGTGAGATTAATGTTATGGTCCTATAGTTGTTGCAGTCTTTTGTGTCTCCTTTTTTGTGGATGGTGACGTATATTGATCATTTCCAATCTTTTGGCCATCATTTTGTTTTCCATATCTGTTGACATATGTTGGTTACCTTACCAGGACAAAATTGCTCAGAAGCATCAGGTAAATGTGAAGCTTCCCACAAAATGAGGCAGTTATATGGTTGACAGCTTTCTGAAGGAAGGTATACCGATTAGGGATCTGAGAAGATTTGAGTCACAACTGACACCAGTTTACAGGGAGGAGGGCATACTGCAATGGTCAGATGGCACAGCACCTGTGGTTGCTGGGCCAGAGGATACACAGTATCAAATGTCTGGAGCTATCGGTTGTTCGCTTGGCGATTGTCAGACTGATAGTTCAGGGCAAGCAGGTGTTGATCTGGATGGACAACATGACTACCAGAGCCACAAAACAGGCAAGGAGGAACATGGTGCCTTCCACTGTTGCATGAGGCAGCTTGCCTGATGTGTTGGGGGTGGTGGTGGTGGATGTTAACCTGTTATCTATAAAGGGAGAGTATCTGAAAGTTCAGTTAAATTCTCAGGCCATTTAGGTAAGCAGACAAAATCTGGATCAGAGTTGCTGTTGTCATGTGACTTCAAATCGTTTTGACTTATGGTAACCCTGAGGTGAACCTGTCAGAGTGTTTTCTTGGCAGGTTTCTTCAGAGGTGGGTTGCCATTTCCATTCTTTGAGGCTGAGAACGTTTCACTTGTATGGGTTTGCTCAGTGGGTTTACATGGTAAAGCTAGGATTTGAACCCTAGTCTCCAGAGTTGTTGTCCAGTGCTCAGACCACTACACCAAGTTGGAGAGAGTGGGCTCTTAATTCACTAATTTTTAAATGATAACAGAGGGACTTGGTACTCCATGGGTGGATCTGTTTGCCTCCCAGGAGAATCACAAACTACCTCGGTTTGCGTTAAGGTTTTGAATGTAGGTGACATTAGCATCTGGGGCCCTCATGATAGATTGGCTCAAGGCATTATGTCTTTTCTCTGATGGTGTTGCTATTCAAGGTCTTTGGGAAGGAATAGAGAAGGTTGAGGTAATCCTGAGAGTCACCATGGCCTTGATGACCTTGGTTTTCCGAACAGTCAGTATACAGAGATGGGAGGGCTGGCTACTCCTTCCTCAGCCAGACTTGCTCCTCAATTCGAGCTGGTACAAGTTATACTCTTGGACACTAAGCAGGACAGACTGAGGAGGGAAAGTTGGGATGAAGAGGTCATTTAAAGCACTTGTATGAGTCAAGGTGAAAGGCCTTTTGCAGATTGTCAGCCTAAGAGAATATGCCTGAAAAGGCATCAGTGAGGTCGTTGGCCTTTTTTGCAGGTGGCTCTAAATAGGGATCCAGCACGATTATTCTCAAGAGACATTATATGTTTTGGGTTTCATCTTGAAAAGCAGGTGAGGTATGTCTCTTGCTTTCCATCCTCATGGGCAGAGTTTTCTGAAGGGGGTGGCTCAATTCAACCTTAGTACGATCCATCGTTTTCTTTTCTGGAGCCTAAAGGTGGTGTTACAGGCACAGTTAAGGCCTCCTTTTGAGACTTTTAGGTAGGTGGACTTGAAATTCTTTAACTTTAAGGTGTTGTTCTTGGCAGCTTATACTTAAGATTGCAGAATATCTGTTAAGGGCTTTGTCTGTCAGGGAAGAGTTATACATTTTCCATCAGGATTCCATGGTGCTCACTTGAACCCCTCATTTTCTTCATAATTCCATTGCTTGTAGGAGATTGTTCTGCCTTTGTTTTGTCCACATCCCAAAAGCCCCAAAGAAGAAAGAGCGGCACAGATTGAATGTGCATAGGGCTTTGAAAATTTACTTAGGAATAATTAAAGTGTTCCATAAATCTGATTGTTTATTTTCTTGTGTCTGGAAATAACAAAGGGTTACTATGTGTTGTCCTCTACTTAGTCATGCTGGTTGCATCATTGCATAGAGTTAGCTTATATTCACAGCTGTATACCAGTGCCAAAGGAGATTCAGGCGCACTCCACATGTCGTGTTGTCACTTTGGATGCTCTTTCCAGGTCAGCTTCCCTACAAAAGATTTGTAGAGCAGCCACTTTGACTTCTTCAACCACTTTTGTCAGACATAAGATTAAAAAGTTTGCTTCAACAGATGTGTCTTTTGGGAGACATGTTCTGCAGCAGGTGGTGGGTTCAAATTAGGTTTGGCATGTGTGAAGACCTCTTCGATAGGTCCCAGTTAGGAAGCTCTTACTACACTGGAAAATGGAACATTGGTACTTATCGTGAAGGTTCCTTTTCAGTAGTGATGGGGAAGGAATAATTCCTTCTATAGTTGATGATTTCAGGCAGTTCTGTGCTGTGGGTAGCAGATTGTTTGTTGTCCAGAGCTTTGTCATTTCATCACTGGGGAGGTGGGACTGGCTCCCCTCCTTGGAGTGGTGGATTTTGATTGACAGGTAATTTGCCCTGCCTGTAAGGAGCCAGGGAGGAACCAGATACAGCTTGAAGGAATCCCTCCCCATCACTGCTGAAAAGGAACTTTCATGGTAAGAACCAATGTTCTTTGTGCCTTCAGGGTGTTATTTCAATTTGAGAAGATTTTTTTGGGGGGTCACATTTGAGAAGTGTGTGGGACAAGGTGCACAGAACAGGGCCAATGAGAAAGCACGTAGGGCTAAAGCAAAATAGGAAGGGCCAAATGTAATTATAATTTTGGTCATTTTCATATCAGGCATACAAAGTATAGGTAACTTGCTCTTAGGCCCAAAGCAGACTACAAAAGGACTGCACTGGGACTGTGCTAATCCCAGTCGCACCGGAACCATGGTGACTGCACAGGCCTGGTTTTGATCTGGGCCGCTACCACAGTCCTGAACCAGGCCGCTGGGAGGAGCAGATGATATCTTCTCCGTTTTGGCCTGGTTCTTCTTGCTTGGTGCAATGTTGGTGCGGCTTCCGGCTGCTTTTGGGGCATGCATCATTTAAATGCCACGCTCCCAATGTGGTTCAAAGCTGACACTTTTTGCCCATATGTTTCAGGCCTTAGCTGTGCAAAGCAGAATTCAGTTCATGGAACACTGGTTTAAAAGATAATGTTAATGGAGAGTTTACAGCGGAGAGACTTATGAATTATACAAAATAACAATGTGTTTTGTGTGTTTTGGTTTTCATTTAATGAGTAGCCAGTATAAGCAGAAACAGTAACCATCTACCACTGTCTCATTATAATTTAATTATTTGAATGTCTGAAAAAATGCATTCTTTACAGAGCCCTGGTGGTGCATTGGTTAAATGCCTGTCCTGCAGCCACTCACTCACAAATCATAAGGCTGTCAGTTCAGTACCAACCAGGGGCTCACGCTTGACTCAGGCTTGCATCCTTCAGAAGTTGCTAAAATGAGTACAGTGCTACCTCGGGTTACGAAATTAATTCGTTCCGCCGCCCCGTTCGTAACCCGATGCATTTCGCAACCCGAAAAGGGCTTTCCGTTAGCGCTGGAAAGCCGCGCGTTTGAATTTCGCGCCGAAAAAAAATTCGTAACCCGAAAAAACCTTCGTATCCCGGAACAGTTTTTTCCAATCTAACTTTTTCGTATCCCGGAAATTTCGTAACGCGATCAATTCGTATCCCGGGGTACCACTGTACCCAGAATGTTGGGGGCAATTAGCTTACACTTTGTAAACTGCTTAGGGAGTGCTTAAGTGCACTGATAAGCGGTATAGAAATGTACTTGCTATTCCCTTTAGTAGCTGTACATGTTTTCTATATCACACTGTTAATTTGATTCATATGTAAAGCTCTTGATTGTGACATTCTGTGTTGGTTTGAATAATTTTTTTTAAAAAAGCTGGCTATTGGCAGTATAATGTCAAGAGCAGCTCCCAACAGTCCTTAGCTATTGAACTTCCATATTTGTTATTGTGTGCTTTCAACTTGTTTCTGACTTATTGCAACCCTAAAATGATCATGGGGGTTTCTTGACAAGATTTGTTCAGAGTAGGTTTGTCATTGCCTTCTCCTGAGGCTGAGAGTGTGTGATTTGCCCAAGGTCACCTAGTGGCTTTCATGGCTGAGTAGGGAATCAAACCCTGGTTTCCAGAGTTGCAGTCCAGCACTCAAACCCCACTTCACCACACTGGCTCTCTGAACATCCTCTTCAGTCAACACATGAAAGCAGATGATTATCTATCAGTTTGTTGATATTTATGTCCCATTCTGTCCAGTGAGGCCAGGAAAGGTTAACTGGTTTTTATCCATATACCCATTCCTAAAATATAAATAAACACCTGTTAACTTTTCCTGACCTCACTAGATAGAATGGGATGTAAATTTCAACAAATTGATAGGTAATTATCTGCTTTCATGTGTTGATTGATGAGCAATTATCAGTCACCAAACAACTATGAAGTCAGATTTTTCCTGATACTTACATTCCTTCTGTCTACATGAAACAGTAAAATAACACAATATTTTGGAATAGTTCCAAAATTTTTGCTATAAACATCCTTACTAAGATGTCACATGTACAAAGACCTTCTCAACTTTACAGCGCTCTATAAATAAATGTTAATAATAACTTTGCTCAAAGTAGCATATTTCCAAAATGTAAGTTCATTTTGAGAACTGTTTTGTAACTATAAGAAAAATCAAATTTTTTGACTGGATTTACTTAAGGCCTTTTTCTCAGATAACAGGTTAAAGGAAAATGTAAAGAGGCAAGGTCATACATTCCAAAACACTGCTCTTCAAGTTTTTAGGACGATAAAAGTTAGTGCCTTACTTCTGACATCAGAAGAAGTTAGTTGAGCATCTGGAAAAGATTAATAGTCTGTGGAACATTGTCCTTGACATTGTGTTTGACACATTGCCATAATCTGCCCTTTGAGAAACAGCAAGTGTCAAAAATCTTAAGAGATTTCTTAGAAAAAATGTCTTTGGTATCTGCCTTTGCTTTTTGATGTAGACAAAGAGAGCCACCCTCCTCGGAAATTTCCTTCTGACAAGATATTTGAAGCCATTTCCTCAATGTTTCCAGATAAGGGTACAGCAGAGGAACTGAAAGAAAAGTAAGTTGCTGTTTCTAAAACTGAATGTCTGTTTTTGGAGAAACACTTTAGCAGTGTCAAAAACTGTGATACAGCCAGCCAGGTAGTGTGCTGGTAGTATGATAAAACGTAGTCTTAAGTAGGCATTGTTAAGTAACTGGCTGTCACAACATGACTGATAGCTGCATTTAAATAGTTAGTCCACAAGTTGTGCAGACCTGTATTATTGACATATATTTGATGTTTGAAGTATATATGTTTATTTTTGGAATTACATCCAGACATTGCAGAGATGGCTTCAGCAGGATACACAGGTAGAATAACACTGAAGAGATTAGTTAGCTTGAATATTCAAAACAGAATGATATAATGTGAGGATACTGTGGTGAAGGGACGTTCCCTTTGATGACTCTCAATTTGTTCCCTGTGTATCTTCTTCCATTGTTATTTTGTTACTGAGGAGAACAACTGTTGCTGCATGTAGAAATCCACAGATGATTTCTGTGTAAAGTTATTCTGTAGCAATGTTTGTAGAGAATTCATGTTCCAGTCACATGTCAAATTAATGATTTTTGTATATATGTTTACTTTAGTGTGGATAGTGGACTCAGTACACACTAAAACTAATATTTTTTTCTTGTAAAAGAGCTAAAGTTTTTACTTTTCCTGCAGATACAAAGAACTTACAGAACAGCAGCTTCCAGGAGCTCTTCCTCCTGAGTGCACACCAAACATTGATGGACCAAATGCCAAATCTGTTCAGAGAGAGCAGAGTCTGCACTCATTTCATACTCTCTTCTGCAGACGATGTTTCAAATATGATTGCTTCTTACACCGTAAGTGCAAAAATAGTTTTTAACTCTCAGCCAGGAGCACAGGATGTTATAATCCACCAGTCAACTCTTGCAGAATTCACACACTGCTACTTTATAGTACAGTGGTACCTCGGGATACGAAATACCCAGGTTACGAATTTTTCAGGATACGAAAAAATCCCATAGGGATTTATTGTTTCGGGTTACGAAAGTTTTTTCGGGTTACGAAAAAACTCCGGCGCTATTTTAAATGGAGCCGCGGCAGAGCCGCGGCTTTTTTTCCCCATTAGCGCCTATGGGTTTTCGGCTTACGAAGGCTTTTCGGGTTACGAAAGCGGCCGCGGAACGAATTATTTTCGTAACCCGAGGCACCACTGTATTGTTGTCTTAAGAGTTATAAATAATGTCTCTGGGTTTCAACACCTGCCATATAAACACTTTTTCTGAGCAGACAAAAATACTAGCATTTTTAAAACACAGTATTGTATTATTTACATTTTTTCCCTTTAAAAACATGACAGCTACTCAGAGGAGACATTCCACGTCATATAAACATGTTGTATTGGATCCTGCATAGACAGAATGGTGGAATATAAATCAAATCAATTAATTAATTAATGCCCACCCATATTTTCCATCATCCCGCCTTTAGTATGAGCACAAACAATTATGCCTGCTGGAATTTTGTTAAGTTCTTTGCAATTGTTTTCCTTTGCTTCATCTTTTAGATCCTTGTTATATGCCCCTAAGCTTTACCCTCAGTTTATCCACAGATCATATCAAAATCCATAATTTTGGTCCCCAGACCTGCCTTCAGCTTATACATGTGGATCCACTGGTGTTTGGTTCCAGAACTTCCCATGGATACCAAATTGTGTGGATGTTCAAGTCCATTAAATACAATGAGTAATAAAATGGTGTCCCTTATATTTTGGGGAATATTTTCATGCTGTGGATGTTTCAATCCATGGATAAAGAATCTGTGGATACAAAGGGCTGACTGTAGTTGAGTATACAGTCAGCCCTCTGTATCCATGGGATACTCCCTTGTGGATACCAACATCTGCAGATGCTTAAGTCCCATTGACACCAATGGTAGTATGGCCATATAACCGCGCCACCACTGGGGACAATTGGACTGAAGTCCTCCCTCCCCTCCTTCCTTCCTTTCCCCTCTCCCCTCCTCCAAGGCTTCTGTCCTGGGCTTGGATTCAGGGGCAGAGTGTGGGAGCCCATCAGCCGGAGGGAGCCGGGGCTTGGGACTCGGTGCCTGGACATTTCATCCTAGGTGTTCGGCCTGGGGGGGCAAGGCGCTCTGAGACCCAAGCCCCCCAGCCCCAGCATTCTTCAGCTGATAGGGCTCCAGCCTCTGCCTCTGAACCCTCTTCCAAAGCCAAACCTGGAGGGAAGGAGAGAGGGCTTCAGTCCCATTATCCCCAGTGATGGCATAGCTGTGTGCATGCACGACCATTGGGTACAGTGCCGGCTTGCTGTCCGCAGATGCTCAAATCCGCAGATGGGAAGTCCACAGATACTGAGGTCCCACTCCATATGGCAGTCAGATTATGGTAATCTGTAGTTTCTAACATTTTTTAAGATTGTTTCTTGTGCCTTAAGGAGAGAACCTTCATCTAAATCCGGGCTGGACAACAGCTGGGGCTTAGTGGATGGGGGCCCCCACCCACTCATATTTTTGATCCTACCCCATTCTTCCAGCACCCCCTAGACGACATGAGAGACAATTTACCAGGAAAAGGCTTTTTTTCAATAGGAAGAGAAAACATCTTGTAGGCCATTGCTTGTTGGAAAAATTCTCTCTCCAAGTGTAAATGCCAGCAAGATCAAAAACATGAGGAAAGTACTGCCAGGCACTCGAGAAAGTTGGATGGGGGAAAAATGAAAAAAGGGTGGCATTTGAGGCCACAGAAACAGCCTTTGTGGCTCCATACAGCCTTCAGGTACATTTTCCCCACCCTTATTTTGAATGAAGAGTCATTAACCATTCAGTATTGTGCGTATCATTTTATAAAACTTTAGCAGATCAGGTTTGTTTTGTAAATATTACTTGGAATCAGGCTTATTTTGCTTTTTAAAAATTTTTTCCGTAGCGTTTCATGCAACGCCTAATACTTACAAAAGGAAAAATACTGAAACTGCAATAGATAATAAACCTTGTGGACCACACTGTTATCAGCATCTGGTAAGACTTTTTTCCTCGATTTCAGAGTTCTGGCTTTAAAAAAAAGATTAAAGGAAAGGCACAGCTACAGATAAAATTTATTTTATTTAGCTGTCCTAGGAAAGAAACAAAATGTGTGATTTACTAAATGCTAATGTGTATTATACAAGATGAAGAAAAACTAAGGGCCCGAACAGACAGGCCAAAATAAAGCTTCTACAGGCCGCTTTGGAAGTGTGGTGTTTAAATGACACATGTGCCTTAAGCCGGAAGCCACACCAAAGCCATGCTCCAGTCCTAAGGCCTGAAGCACAGCTTTGCCGCAGCTTCTGGCCTTTTAAGATGCGTGTGTCATTTAGACAGCATATCTCCAAAATGACCCAAAGCAGCTTTATTTTGGCCTGTCTGTTCAGGCCGCGATATTCTTTGCCATTCACCCAATGTACTTTTCTCTGCCACATCTTTGGATGGTTTAGATCAATCACTAGGGATGAAAATAATTTTGGGATAATTGATTCAGAGAAATTCCTAATTGTGACAAGATGTTTACAGCTGCCTTTGAACAGGTATCTTGGATCATTCTGTTGGAGCATTGGCTCTTTTGTCTGCTTCATTTGACTGGAAATGACTGAAACAGACTGGCACTATTGTTCTTGATCATTACATGCTGCTGTTGCTACTGCTCTTGCCAAACTAATTTTAATGAATTCTGCAAAAAATATGCATAGTGATTTTAAAATTTAAACTCAGCATATATAACTAGTTCTGATAATATGTTTTATGGATTTTATGGAAGCATTTTCCCAAGGAGCAGACTATTTTTTCAAGGAAACTAAAAATACAGTAAGTACATCTGCAAGGAAAATGTACTCTAATACACCAGAGCATTAGAGATATTGAAAAGGAGTGAAATCACAAGTGAGAAAGACTGGTTTCCATAATTTTGACATACTATTCTCTTGGAGCAGCATTCGAGAGTCATAGAATCAGAGTTGGAAGAGACCTCAAGGGCCATATAGTCCAACCTCCTGCCATGCAGGAAATTGCAATCAAAGCAAGAAAGAGACCACCACAATCTGAGGGAGTGTGTTCCACTGTCAAGCAGCTCTTACAGTCAGGATGTTCTTCCTAATGTTGAGTTGGAATCTCTTTTCCTGAAGTTTGAATCCATTATTTTGGGTCCTGGAGCAGCAGAAAACAAGCTTGCTTCAGCTTCAATATTACATCCCTTCAAATATTTAAACAAGGCTATCATATCACCTTTTAACCATCCCTTCTCCAGGCTAAACATACCCAACTCCCTAAGTCATGGTTTCCAGACCCTGCACACTTTGGTCACTCAAGCTTGCCAACATCCTTTTTGAATTGTGGTGCCCAGAACTGGACACAGTATTCCAGGTGAGGCCTGACCAAAGCAGAAACAGCACCTTTGAAGTTCAGAATCATCGGATTTTATGAGTTGGAAGGGATCACAAGGGCTTTCTAATCCAAGCCAATGCATGCAGGAAAACACAACTAAAGCCTAAAAATGCCCATTCAGCCACTGGTTACAGATCTCCAAAGATGGAGTCCATCACTCTCCAAGGCAATCTATTCCATTATTGAACAGCTGTTAAATTTTAAAAAGTTCTTCCTAATGTATAGGTTCTTGTAATATGAATCTATTGCTTTGTGTTCTAGTCTCAGGACCAGCAGAAATCAAGTTTTCGTCATCTTCTATATGATAGCCCACGAAATGACTATCATGTCACCTCTCAGTCTTATATTCTCTAAATTAAAAATACTGTCACACCCTGCTTCCAAAACATGGACATAGACTCTGACTCAGAGATTGAAACAGTGGACCTGTTGCCGAACTAGAACAGGAGGAGAACATTTTATGTATAATTATCTATAAATCCCCCGACATGCCCTCCAGGAGCTCTAGAAGATTATTCTGTCCCAAAGGCTGATTGCTACATATCTAATACTAATGAACAAAGTAATAGAGCAGTTTACAGTTCATCACTTTAGTAACTATAGTTATACTTTAGTAATTACAAGCCTTAAGTCCCAAACTGAGTTTAGCAATATCCAAAATGACATCCAGAGTCAAGAAACACAGTCCAGGACAAGCACAGAATTTAGGAACACAACAGGGCACCATGTAGGTTAGGTAGTCTCTGAAAACTTCTGGAGGGCAGGGCTGGGAACTTCATAGAATCAAAGAGTTGGAAGAGATCACAAGGGCCATCCAGTCCAACCCTCTGCTATGCAGGAAATCACAATCAAAGCATCCTTGACAGATGACCATCCAACCTCTGTTTAAAGACTTCCAAAGGAGATTCCACGGCACTCCAAGAGAGTGTGTTCTACTGTTGAACAGCTCTTTCTGTCAAGACGTTCCTCCTAATGTTGAGGTGGAATCTCTTTTCTTGTAGCTTGCATCCACTGTTCCATGTTCTAGTCTCTGGAGCAGCAGAAAACAAGTTTGTTCCATCTTCAGTGTGACACCCCTTCAATTTATAGATCAGCAATTCATTGCAACCTCTGCTTAATTAAACTTACTACCAATAAGTCAGGGGTAGACAACCTTTTTGAGCCGGGGGCCGGGTTGCTGTCCCTCAGACAACTGGGGGGGTGGAGCCGGAGAGGTGGAGCTTCCACCCTCCGGGGTGGGGCCGTGTGTCGAGGGCAGAGCTTCCACCATCCAGGGGCGGAGACACACACCAGGGGCGGAGCTTCCACCAAATCCCCGCAGGGAGGAGGAGGCATGTGCCTGCCTTCTCCTCCTCGGTCCCTTCCTTCGTCCGAACGGGCTCCAAAGGGCCCTTTCGGCTGAAGGGGAGGAAAGCCGAAGGGAAGGGCTTGGGCACCCATCCTAGACCCTTCTCTTCGGCCGAAAGGGAATCCAAGGGGCCCTTTCGGCCGAAGGGGAGGGAGGCCGAAGGGAAGGGCTTGGGCACCTGTCCCAGGCCCTTCCCTTCAGCTCTTCCCTTCGGCTGAAAGGGCTCCAAGGGCCGTGGAGGAGCCCAGGAGGCGGCAGGCCACTTCCGCGGGCCCCTTCTTGGCCCGTGCGGCCCCGTGGAGCTGCAAGCGCCCTGGGGGGAGCCCGTGGAGGCGGCAGGCTGCTTCTGCGGGCCCCTTCGTGCGGCCCAGGAGGAGGTGGAAGAGGAGGCGGCGGCCTTGGTGTCGGCAGCGGCGGCAGGACCAGGCTGGGGCCGGTCCTGCCGCCTCCGCGGGCCGCATTCGGCCCACGGGCCAGGGGTTGCCAACCCCTGCTATAAGTCCTCTGAGACTTCTTCTAGCCCTCTCTTTGTTGATTCCATTTGGCAAAGGTAGGTAGGGATAAATGGTCTTCGATGAAAGGGCAGGGCTCTTTGCCAGTGCTGGTATTGCACTGGTTATCTCTGAGATGTGTGGCTCTGGAACCTCTTTCTCCTTTTCTAGTTCAGCAGCAGATCCCAGCAGGTCCTCTGCTTCAGTTTCTGAGTCAGAGTCCATGTCCATGCTCTGAAAAAAAGCCATGACCATGTCCATGCCAACCCCCAGCTTGGAGTAGGATTCATGACAACAGTATCTCCCTATCTTGGTAGCTAGACAGCTCAAGAGGTCAAACTTACCATCCTCCCCTGCAGTAGAATCATAGAATCATAGAGTTGGAAGAGACCACAAGGGCCATCCAGTCAACCCCCTGCCATGCAGGAACTCTCAGTCAAAGCATCCCCAATAGATGGCCACCCAGCCTCTGTTTAAAGACTTCCAAGGAGGGAGACTCCCCAAGATTGCTGAAAAGATCCAGAGTCCAATACAGTGTCTCTGCACCTCCTCCATCCCTCGATGAAGGAACATCACAACATACCTCTGCCACTAGAAGCATATCATAGGCGCATTACAGGCCGCCTCTTTGGGGTAGCCTGTACCCGCCCCTTTCCCTGATGGATCGGGGCCTCAGCTGCCACAGCGACAGCCATGAGGCCCCAATCCGCTGCTTTTCCAGGCCGCAGGAAGCGGCAAAAGGCCGCTTCCTGCAGCCTGGAAAGGGGTGTCCTTGGGGTCACCCCAACAGCATCAGGGAAAAAGAGAAAGGGGCAGCTCGGCCCCTTTCTCTTTTATGTCGCTGATGCAGCCGTGTAAAGGCTGCGCCAGCAACACAAATGAAGGAAGGAGCTCCATTTGGAGCTCCTTCCTGCGCCATGGAAAGGGCACTACAGGCGCCCTTCTGTGGCGCCAGGATGTCATGTCTGTGCTGCTCCGTTTGAAGGTGGCACGGTCGTGACGTCCTAATGGCGGCGCCCATGTAGAATGGATGCCGCCGTTTTGTAGACATGGACTTCCATAAGGCTCCCTTGGATGATGCTCCCATATGATCCCTCCTTGCAGGGGCCACCAAACCACAGTTTCTTCCCTAAAAAAATGATGTTGAGCCAAAATAAACGGGCCAAAGCACCGGCTTTGGCCTGATCTGGGGTCGTGTCATTCAGATGATGCACGCCCCTGGATCAGGCAGAAGTCATGCTGCGGCTATCTAAGGCAGCCGAAACTTGACTGCAAAGGGAGCGCAAAGAAAGTGCTCTTTGCTATTAGTCTGTTATGGACTGTATCACTGTCCAGCCTCAGAACTGTGGCATCGATTGCTGCAGTCCCACGGTGAGCAGGGAGTGATTGGGGCAGAAGTGGCCACAGGCTTCTCCTTTTGCCCCATCTGCTTGACCCTGTTGTTCTTCAGGACTTTCTCTGGGTAATTGTCACCACACATGCCAGACCCGTGAGGTGTGGAGCCCAGTGCAAAGGACTCTCAGCCCAAAGGGCTTGGAGCCCACAGGAATTATCTCACAGTATCAGTTGCCTGGAGCTGTGGCTGATAAGGCTAGTCCTCCTACACTCCCCCCCCCCCGCCAAAACACTCAAGGAAACCCACATTCTAGTCAAACTTTCTCACACCAGGGGGAATCTCATTCTTGCTCACTTGTGGGTAGAGAAGAATCTCCTGTCCATCACTGTCCAATGTATCCAGGGCACATTAATGAACAGGTGGACTTTCTTAGCCATCTCAGACTTGGGAGAATGGAGCCTAGATGCAACTGTCTTTCAGCAGCTTTAAGTTCACTTCAGCAATCTCCTGGTTGACCAGTTTGTCTCAGATCCAAGAGGCACTTATTTCCTTAGTCTCCAGTTCTTTATTATTTTCTAACCTGAAAATTCCACCAGGCACTCAGATCGCTGACAAAACCTCCTTTTGAACTCTTGAGATCTGTGACCTCATGTGTTCTTTCCATCAAGGTTCTTTTCCTTGTCGTTTTCAACTCAGTGAGGTGACTGTCAGCACTAGCCATTCTATCGGTGGCCCTGCTTCACTACACATTTAATGCAAATTTTGTCTCTCCTTTGTACTCCCTAGCTTCTTATCCAATATAAACTTACTGTTCCGCTGTTCACAACTTCTGCCATTACTCTGCCCATATCCTGTTCATCCACTTGTAAAACAGTGGCACAAGCTAGATATTAGAAGGGCACTCAAGATACATATCAGATGTATAAATAAATTCACTCCAGTCTGGGCCTCTTCAGCTGCAGAGTTCAATAACAGGTCCTTAAGATACAACTTTCTTACTTGCCACCTACTCACCTGGTCCATGTTTCTTTGCAAGAGTAATACCCATATGTGGGTACTCCATCAGCTGATAATGGCACATTTTGGAGAACTTACCATGAAGATCCATTGTAGCCAAGGAGAAGGAGCCCTTTAGACACACCCACCATAAGGTGGTAATACTTTTATTTCTCTATTATATCTCTGAGAACTCCTTTTCCCAGCAGACAGGGTCATAACCTCCTGTATTCTGGGTTAGCTCCTCCCAATTTGCTCCTGTAGGCAGGGACAATAGAACAACGACTGGCCCCCTATATAGGGAGGAGCTGGTCCCCCGGGCCCCAGTCTTGTTCCTGCCTATGCTCCTGCAGGACGTGTCTCTTTGAGCCAGTGAAGTTTTTCCTTTCGCCAAAAGCGGTTTGAGAGTTTTCTTGGCCTTCCCTTCTTCTCTTCTCTCCTGCCTTTCCCCCCTTCCTTGGTGGTGGCTATGGCAGAGGACCCCAAGAGCACGGGTGAAGGGTCATCCTTAGCTCAGGCTTCCCTAGCTCAGGGTCTGCCGGCTCAACAGAGGAGCTGGCTTTAGAGGGAGACCCAGTAGGATGTGTTTGCTGTTGTTCTGCAACTTCTTTACTACAGCCACTCCGGTCCTTTTCTTCTCTTCGTTTCTCTTGCTACCTTGGAAGCATGATGAAAGACTTAATATGGCAAGGACTCCCAGGATTGGAGAAAGGTCTTGGCTTGCCAATGACTCTCCCTCTCCTCCAAAGCTGCCCCATTTCATGGTTCTTGGCTGGGGAGCATTCCTGTTCTTGGCTGGGGAGCAAATTGAAAGTGGAGCCAGGGATCCAACAGAAAAGCTCTTGTCTAAAAAACACATGATCCTTTTCCTTGCTTGGGTGGCAACAGGCGCTAAGGCATACTTGTTGGAATGAACCTTCATAGTAAATCTGCCAATGCACCATTTTGAACTGAGCTGTAGTGACCATGATTTCTTTAAAAACTGTTGTCCATGTGTGAAAATGAACATATAGAAAGCAGATATGGAAAGCTGTTATTTTACATCACAATGAGTACAAGGGTTGTATATTGTGTAAATGGAAATATCAGAATGTCCAGTGGTAGAAGACTGGCTTAATAAGTTAATGGACTTGGTTCAAATGAATAAGCTTACCTGTCTTAGACTGGGAAAAACATAGTGTAATGTGGGAACCCTTATAACACTATTTAAGTGTGAAAGGAGGTAAAGGCAAGTAAGAAAACATGGAAAACGTAGAATGCCATCAGGTTCAGGTTTATATTTGTATTATTTAATACGTAAATAGAGAAAGTGCCTGTAACCTGAAGTAAGGTTGGATAGGCTGATACTATTTACAAATTAGACTTTGCTAGAATTTAGGAAGTCACTGTTTTGTCGGTATGAATGTAGTATGTGTTTGTTTGTTTGTGGGGTCTGTTTGTGTCAAACAAAATTGTTGTCCTGCAAATGTTTTTCTTCATAATTAGGAAGGAGCCAAAGAATTTGCAGCTGCTTTAACAGCTGAGCGCATAAAAACACCACCAAAACGCCCAGGGGGTCGTCGAAGAGGAAGACTCCCAAATAACACTAGCAGACCCAGCACTCCAACTATAAACGTGCTGGAATCCAAGGATACAGACAGTGACAGAGAAGCTGGAACTGAAACTGGAGGTGAAAATAATGACAAAGAAGAGGAGGAGAAGAAAGATGAGACTTCAAGCTCCTCCGGTGAGACTAATGTGGAATGTTGGTTTTTACTAAAAATAATGTACTTTGGGACTATAATTTACTAAATATTTTACTATTTACTGTGGGGGCTGGATATTTAATATCCTTACCCAGGCATTCAATTTATATGTAATGACATTTCCTATTTAAATTTTTTTTTAAAAAAATCAAGAGTCCAAACTGAGGATCTATTTGTGAAAACTCACTTGAATTTCCACAACTTTTATTTCCTGAATTATTGTGCAGTAGAGTATATGACTTGGCAGGTGACAGTTATGAAGCAATCCTGACTTGTCGCAAATGAACAAAATACGCATGTGCTCTGCTCAGCAGCAGCTAAATAAATACAGTCTACACTGTTGAGGAGCAGTAGGAATAGCTAAACAAATTGTGATGCTCTTCATTCCATGCTTGGTTGTCTGGCAGCCTACAGCTTTCCTTCTCTGGCTTGTTTCTTTTCAACAAAACAAAGAAAGAAGGCCAGGTTTGCAGAAGGCTACAAGACTGTGAAGAGAAGATAACATATTAAAACAACTATAATATGAAGTTCCAAGATTGGTTCAGCCCAGTATGGGCATCTGTGGAAGGTCTGGGGCTAGTTTTCTGCTCCTGGAACTCTAGCAGGAAAGAGCTACACAGGTTGGCTTAAATGCCAGAACACAATAACAAAAAAGTATCTAGAAGTTCACTTCTGATTTTGAAAAACTGGTATTAAAAAAAAGAAAAGAGTGGGGTGGGGCTGCAAACTGTCTAAAAATGAATGGTTTCTTCTGGATCTTTCCAGGAGAGGCCATTCATCCTCCTGGAAAAAGGATGATCTAGAACAGAGGTGGAGAACTACGGCCCTCCAGGTTCTGACAAACTGTTATTCCCATCATGCCTCACTACCAGCTAAACTGAAGGCAGTTTTAGCCAGGCTCATGAGGACTTTGTTGTAGTTCCTGCCCTTTTGGTGACACAACATGTAGCATCACCATAAGAGCTACACCCAAGCCCCCATGAGCCTGGCTAAAACTTTCTTCACCGTTGCTGGTGGTGGAGCATGGTGGAAATGGTAGTTGGTCAGAACTTGGAAAGCTGTAGGTTCTCGCCTCTGATCTAGAGAGACTGAAGGGGCTAAGGGCTTTAAAAACACCCTTGTGGGTTACATGCAACTCTTAAGTTCACATTTTCCCTCTCCCTGGTTATCTGCTTCTGCTGCAAGTGGGAACAACCTAAGGGTGTGCACGAGCACACTGGTAATTTATCGAAAGCTCGAGTTCTTGCAAATGCTTAGCTCGTTGTGTAGCGTGAATGCACCCGATGTTTCTATCAAATAGGCATGGGCAAGTCCAGAGGTCACAGGGGCCAAATTTTACCCAGGCTGTCTCTGTCCTCAAGTCAGCTTCCATGCTGTGTTCTGCAAAGGAAAACTAAAAGAAGAATATCTGCTTTGGGTTTTCAACTGCCTTTATATGAAAGAAGCAATAGGATTTGAGGAGTTCTTGTGTGCAGGGCAAATTTTCTTTTTTCAGGGAGATTTTTTGGACTCTTTTTTCCTCCCAAGAAGCCTTGAGTCTGATATCTGTTGCGGGGCTGCAGTTTTCCCACCCTGCTATAGCAAGTAAGAGCTGGATTGTTGATGCCAGCATAAACTGGCATAGGTCTAGATTGGATCAGGTTCTATTCTGATTCATCATATAATCCACCATAATCCACATTTTAGACAATTAAAATCCTGGAGGTTTAACTGGCAAGCCTTCTTCTCCCCATTGGGATCACTAGCTTCTGTTTTCCCTAGACTGACTAGTAAGGAAAAAAATAGGATTGGGCCATGAAGCAAAGGGCACCCATGCCTGACATTCCTGCCAGTCTCAGGGTGAGCCTGGTCTCTCTCCATCTCTCTATACCAATACTAGTTGAACTGGCAGTCCCTTGGCCAGATCTGCTACTCCTGTTAAACTCCCATAAAACAATATAAACAATTGCTGTTTCCTCAGACCAGATAGCCTGGGAAACACTGTTCTGTAGTTACCATGGATGTGTTAAGGAAAAAGCAACATGGGATATACAGTGAATGAAATAAAACATGTATGTGAGAGTCAGGGTGACTCAGCAGAAGCAATTAGAAGCCACACAGGTGAAAATGGTAATATAGTTAACAAGTCCTAAATGCCAAGGACAGAAATGCAAAGTGGATAATTGTAAGCACCTGAGAATTGTTAAAGTGGTCAAGGTGAGATGATGAAATCATTAATTGTGGGATGAACCAAGAGAACCAATGAAAATGGTTGTACACGCCCACTGGGTGGAAACAGACAACAGTGGGTGGTATCTTGCAATGACTATAATAATGGCTATGAATCCCAATGTATTTTGTGGGTAGTAGTGGATAGTTGTGGAGGAGTAGTGTTGGATAGTTTTGGAGCTGTATATAGTAGAATAAAGTAGATCTTTTATATAAGACTACTGAGTTGTCTGGTGTCTTGGGTGAAGCTACAAGAGCCAGCTGAATCTTGAAGAAGGGTGAAGACTTCTGTGGAAGCAAGAGTGAGAAGGCTTGGAGAGTTTGTCAGGGTCTTCAGCCTATTCTCTGTAACTGCTGCTTTTGAGCAAAGCTTTAACCACTGGCCAAAACTGGTCAGCGCTGGTGC
>NC_056527.1:69679851-69712031 GCF_019175285.1 Sceloporus undulatus | reverse complement strand
GGTGAAGACTTCTGTGGAAGCAAGAGTGAGAAGGCTTGGAGAGTTTGTCAGGGTCTTCAGCCTATTCTCTGTAACTGCTGCTTTTGAGCAAAGCTTTAACCACTGGCCAAAACTGGTCAGCGCGGTGCGTAACAAGGTGGTGAGTTCGAGCCAGAGGTGAAGAGCTACAACTCCCATCATCCCTGACAGGATGTCCTTCAGGACTCCCCGAAACCCTCAGTCTTCTCCTTATTGAAATTCTTCCAGGAAGACATGGGCGGGAGGCGTTAGGCCACCATAGTCATAAACAGACTTCACTTATAACCTCACTATTGTGACACAGGCAAGAGGTCAGGATGGGATAGCATCCCATCTCCATGGTCAGAGACTCCTCAGGTGACTTGTTGATGCCTTGCCTACACAACACCATTTCTGCTCTGGGATTTATACATGGTCCTGAGAATGCTGACCGTCTTAGTTCCTAAGGAAGATCTCTCTAAAGTATTTGCCTGGTTGGGCCCCTCCTGATTGCTGCCCCTTTGACACATTGGGGGTCTGAGCCTGGGGTCCTACTATCACACTAGCAGCTAAATGTGATTAGAACTGACTCCATGGCAATTCAGCCAGACACAGATCCCACCCTTAGGGTGAGCTCTAACCTCCTCAGAGATCAGAATCAGATACTGCCAGCCTTCTCTTTCATTCTCCCAGACATTAGAAAGACTTTAAAACGTACACCATGCTGGAGACCAAGCCACCCATAGAGGAGAAACAGCTTTCATTCCTCTGACACCCCACTTTGTTTCCTTTTAGCCCTGTTCCATGGGCAAGAAGGCATCAGTCTCCATGCCTAGCAGGTAGGCCAGGCCCGGCATTACTACCTGCCATGAATCTTTGAGAGGTTACCACCAGAAACCAAGTCACCTATGCCAAACACTACAGGTGCTTGAGCACCTCTAGCCATCATAGGTCCTATGGCAAAGACCATCAGGGTGGCCACTTACAAGCCACCATACACACTTGTTAGACATCACTAGCTTGACAGCTTGACTGAGCTGAGGCTGCTGTTGACAGCAGGGTCTTGCAGCAGGTGCTCAAACCTATGTCTCTGAAGGGCCAGCACTGCCCACCCTGTTAGATAGGCTTTGGTAAATCCCAAACTACAGGATGTGGGGGTCTTATATACTGGGAAAAGGGACATTGGCTCTTACCTGTGATATGTCCATTTTCAGTAGATAAGAGACCCACATCCTGGCCCACCCTCAAGGGTGCTGGTGTAGGGATGGTTCATATCCACATAGTTCTTCCTTATGGTGAGCAAGCTAGATTGCTCACTGGCTGTCTTGGTCGCCATCCAGTTCTCTATAGTTTGATATCCAAATAAATAGTTTATGTTTTTTCTGGAGCATTCGGCTGTTGTACGACTTGCCTTCTAGGGTTAGCTCCATCCACGTGGGGTCACCAGAAGGTCTCTCTCTTTTACTTCCTGCCTATTGGAGTGAGTGGGAGGAGCATAACCCAAACTAAACTACAGGATGTGGGGCTCTTACCTACTGGAAACGGGCATATCATAGGTAAGAGCCAATGTCCCTTTTTAATATATTTTTCAGGTTTTCTTACTGTTTATATTTAGTTAATGGTGCCAGCATAAGCTCTTGCTGACAAGAAGTATTGCACTTCTTGTGAGCAGTCAGTTTATTGTACTCCAGAATCATGTTTGAAATCAATGTTTTAAAAATACCTTACTAGCATTTATTGGTTAGAGTTGATCATTACTTGATCATGACACCGATTATCTTGATCCATTTCAATCTGGCTTCAGGTCAGGATATGGAGTGGAGACGGCGATGGTCGCCTTGGTTGATGATCTCTGTCTATGCATCGACGGGGGAAGTGTGGCCCTGTTGGTGCTCTTGGACCTCTCAGCAGCCTTCAGTACCATAGACCATGGTATCCTTTTGGAGCGCCTGAGGGAATTGGGAATCAGAGGCACTGCTCTGCAGTAGTTCTGGTCCTATCTCTCGTGCAGGTTCCAGATGGTGTCGCTTGGCGACAGTTGTTCGGCCAAGAGGGAGCTCAAATCGCGCGTCCCTCAAGGTGTGATACTGTCGCCAATGCTATTCAACATTTACATGAAGCTGCTGGGCGAGATCATCCGGAGACATGGAGCGGGGTGTTATCACTATGCTGATGACACCCAAATTTGTTTCTCCATATCTCAGACTGCTTCAGTGACCAAGGAAGGCATCTCCCCTCTGAATGACTGCCTGAAGACAGTAATGGATTGGATGAGGGAAAATATACTTAAATTGAATCCAAATAAAACACAGGCACTCGCTACAGACAATCCCAATCCAGGTATGGTAATAAGCTCTCCAGTTCTGGACGGGTTCACACTTCCCCTAAAGGACTGTGTCCGTAGCTTGGGGGTGCTCCTGGACTCGTCGCTTCAGCTGTCATCCCAGGTGTATGCAACAGCCAGGAGCGCCCATTATCAGCTTCGGCTGATTCACCCTTCCTGGAATGGGAAAACCTAGAAACGGTTGTACATACACTGGTAACCTCTCATCTCGATTTCTGCAATGCACTCTACATGGGGCAACCCTCATGCCACGTTCGGAAGCTGCAATTGGTCCAAAATATGGCAGCCAGATTGGTGACAGGCCTTCCCAAACTCATCTCCTCAGAATTTTCACTCTCCATTTGCTTAGCTGTACCCACCGGACTTTGATCTCGATTTATTTTATTAACCATTTTATTGGTAATTGTTTTTAATGGTATTTTAGGGTGGAAGGGAGATTGGGGAACTAAGATCTAATATGTCCTGTTATGCTTTTATCTACTGATAGTCATGTTTGATTTTATTGTTTTTGTTTGTTGTTACCCACCTCGATCCAATACAAGGAAGGGCGGGATACAATTATTATTATTATTATTACTTGTTTTTATTCAAGTTCATAATGGAAGGGTTTGTTCACATATAGGTACAGTGCTCCCTCGGGTTACGAAATTAATTCGTTCCGCGGCTAATTTCGTAACCCGAAAAACCTTCGTAACCCGAATTGCCATAGGCGCTAATGGGAAAAAAAGCCGCGGCTCTGCCGCGGCTCCATTTAAAACAGCGCCGGCGTTTTTTCGTAACCCGAAAAAACGTTCGTAACCCGAAACAATAAATCCCTATGGGATTTATTCGTATCCCGAAAAATTCGTAAGCTGGGTAATTCGTATCCCGAGGTACCACTATATACAGAAAACCTATAAAGCACCATCTCAATTATTTTTAAACTTTCCTTTGTCCAACCTCTTGTAGAAGTCTTGAAGGCTAGTTTCTCTATGTTTGGAGGTTCTGTCGTCCTCTTCCACTGAGCACGCAGCTTTGGGAGGGACGCACATGGAGTGGTGAGAGAGGAAGGGGACACCCGCCTAGCCAGCCAGATCAGCCGAATCAACCCTGGCGATTAATGGGGTGACAAATGTCGCAGCCAGATTGCCCTCACATCCTAGAAGAGCCCTCCCTCCAATCCATCTGCCTTGGTCCAGGCCTCAGAGGGAGAGAAGAACCACTGGACCTCATCCCCTTTCCCTCCATCATTCCCTTCTCCTTTTAGTTTCTCTGTGTTTATTTCGATAAACTGTTGAGCACTGAAATTCAATAACCTCTAGCTGTAAATGTGTGGGGTGTTCCTGTGGATCTAATATGTCCTGTTATGCTTTTATCTACTGATAGTCATGTTTGATTTTATAACACCTTATTTATAAATTCAACTTATTTTTCATTTGGGGCATAAATACAAGCAAATGTAACTTTTATCTTCTTTATATTTCCTTTAACAAAAATATATCTCCTCTCATTGTCTTTTTTTAATCTTATCTACTTGAAAATTTATTCCATCTTTCATTAATATTGCCACTCCTCTTGTTTTGTTTGTTCCCTTTGACTCAAACTGCAAATCCCATCCACCATAGTTAAAGAGTTTGGCTCTGTTTCTTCTTGAAATATGCAGCTCTTTACCCATGTCAGATCCCTTCCTTTTGGAAATGCGTTCTTCACTTATCCCCCTCTCTCCTTATTATTATAACCTTTATTACTCCATGTTTAATGTTACTCAGGTCTATTATAACTTTCCTATTCCAGTATTACATCCATTACATTATATAGTCCTTCTTGTAACTTTCCCAAAGTACATCACATTGTACTTCCTCAATCTTTCCTGCTTCTCAGCTGTCTGTTGCATTTCTCTCTTCTAAAATCTTTCCTTCTGATATGTTTCGCTTGCCTGGCCAGCTTAATTCTGTCTTCTTCTTCTTCTTCCTCCTCACCACTGACAGTTCCTCCTTGACTTTCTCCTCCAAGTCCCAGCTGTTGCAGCAGTCACTGACCCTCCTCTACGTTAGAGACTTTCAGCAATGTTCCATCTTTGAAAACCAAGAGAGCTGTAGGGAAACCCCAGGTGTACTTAATTTTTGCTTCTCGGAGCCATCTTGCTCTGAGATATGAGCAAGTTTCTTTGTTAATAGTCTCCGATGCCAAGTCTTGATAGATCTGAATTTTTTGTCCATTCCAAATTTTGTATTGATCTCGGTTTTTTTAAAAACCATGTCCTTCATATTTTCTCTTCCAAATGCAATAATTATGTCCTTCCTTCTGCTGTTTCCTTGTGCCCCCAAACTCCAGTGGGCTCTCTCTAAATCATTTGGAGAGATTTTTAAATCATAACTTTTCCACCAAGTTGTCAATATAGTGATTAAATCACTAGATTTGGCTTGTTCTGGAAAGTTCCTTATTATTAAATTTCTCCTTCTTTGTCTGTTCTCAGCATCTATGAGTCTATTTCGAAGTCTAAAGACTTCATTTTCCAACATTACTAATTGTTCATTATTTTCAACTTTTCCCTTTGCCTCCTCGGCTGTTTTTTGTATTCCACTTATCTGTTCTGTAAGAACTGTAATTGTGCTTTGGACACTTTGGAAAGCATCAAAAAGCTGGTCTAATTCATGATCAAGGAATTCAAGCGAAACTTTCATGGGAGGACTCACTGTTGCCGTTGTTGCTGCCTCCATTTTGTACATCAATCACGCTGCAGCTGTCTTTCCTCTCCTTCTTGTCCCTTCTTACTCAGAGTTCTTGCTTGTCCATGATCGTAATTCTAATGTCCAAATTAAGTGCCTTGCACTTTTTATCAGCTTTAAGCTTTAAATGGAGCAGTAACAAATCTATTTTATAATCTCTTCGAAGGGAGAGGATACGAAGGCGTCTATCCTCTTTCCCTGTGCATGCGCACCCCGTTTCCTCAATCTTGGAAACGGTTTGAAGCAACCACTGAAGACTGGATCATTAAAGTTGCTGAATTAGCACAAATAGCCAAATTAACATGAAAGGATAAACTAATTAAAGACTTTTTTGAAAGATTGAAAACTGTTTATGGAGTTTTGGATCAATAAGACAATTGGCTTTGCCTTAAGGCAAGTAGTTCTTAATTAATTAAATCACAAGTTGTCTTTGCATATTTCACTGCTGTAAGCATATTATAAATTTAAATTAAATTTATGTATAATTTATATATAAATATATAAATCTAAATTTAAATTTAATTTAAAATATTTTAATATATTTCATCTGTTAGCTGTGTGAAGAACTTTGATCTGGATTATTTTTAGGATCTCATGGGATCAAATCAAGAGAAATAAATTAATGTAATGTTATATAGTAAGTAGTGCCCTTTTGACAGAAAAAAAGTCTTTAAAACAGTCTCTTTTTAGCAATAGGAAGTACATTTCTATACCACTTACCGATGTACTAAGCAGCTTAAAAGTGTAAGTTAATTGCCCCCAACAAGCTGGGTACTCATTTTAGCGACCTATGGAATGATGGTTGACTCAGAGTCCCTGGCTGGTATTGACTTCATAACCTTGTGGTTTGTGAGTGAGTGGCTGCAGTACAGGCATTTAACCACTGTGCCACCAGGGCTCCCTATTTGCAAACTGATGGGTATTTCAACAGTCTTGGAAAATTGCTTCAGTGTTCTCTTTTGATATTTTGCAGAAGCAAATTCTAGATGCCAGACACCAATCAAGATGAAACCAAATACTGAGCCTCCTGAGAATGTTGAGTGGAGTGGTGCAGAAGCATCCATGTTCAGAGTTCTTATTGGTACCTACTATGACAATTTCTGTGCAATTGCCAGATTAATCGGGACCAAAACATGTAGGCAGGTAAGAACAACTGATTCATGTTTTTTAAAATAGTGTAGCAATAATAAAACCCCCTTTTTAGAAACTGCCAAGTTCTCAGTGTTCATAGAGAGTTCCAACACACTTGTTTTATAAAATATGCCTCTTTGCATTGCCATTAAAATATCTTTGTCTCATTTAGAGACATGGAAGTCTGAGGGAAAATAGTGGAAAATTGGGGAGAGAAATCTAGTTTTTTCCCCTCATAGACTTTTTTCCTGGAAAATTGATAATTAAAAAAAAAAAAAGGGGGGGGGGAAAGAAAACATGCTTTGTGGAATATTTTATTTTAAAATGAATAAGAAAATGTTTGTTACGAGATGTTCTAATAATTACTCATATTTTTACTTCCAAATTATTTCTAAAAGCTATGTAACAGGCGGACTTACCAGATCAATTCTTTGTCTTGGTTTGTCTTTTTTTTAAATTTGTTTTTATTTGTTATAAAATTATATATAAAAAATCGCTTCAACATAGTCTACAAAAAAGGGTTATTGTACAAGCAATAATCCTTACCAGACAAGTAAAAATTTATCACTTCCAAATGTACGCTCTATAGCTGGATCAGATTTGTTGTGTTGTTTCATGGTCTTATTTTAACATCTCGGCTTTTCGGTCATCTTTCATAGTTATATACTACATCATATCTCTATGTTAGTTACTGTAAGCATACCGGATTATATAATTAATTAATTGTTTTAACAAAAGTTCATCTGTATCTTGTCCATGTATTTATTGTTTTCTACACCTCTTTCCTTTACTTCCGCTTTTGTAAGCAAAATGTCACTAGAGGAGACCACCCCTCCTCTACCTGCTTTATATCTTTATTATTTAGAAGAGCCGTGAGTTTTCCCATCTCTATCATCTCTGAGAGTTTCAACAACCATTCATCTATGAATAGCATGTTTTTATTTTTCCAGTTCTGGGCTAGTGTCATCCTTGCCGCCATTATAACATAAAGTAAAATACGCCAGTGTTTCCTTTCAATCTGGGCTGGAACTTTGTTCAACATATTCAACAAGTAAATTTCTGGTTTCAGTTCAGATTTTATCTGGAAGATCTTCTCAATTGTTATGTGGATTTGTTTCCAAAAATTACTTAGTTTCGGGCAAGTCTACCACACATGGAACCAAGAGCTGATTGCTAACTGGCATTTCCAGCATCTATTTGTGGACAATTTGTAAATCTTTGCCATTTTGTTTGGAGTCAAATACCATCTATTTTCCATCTCGAAAAAGTTTTCTTTGAGGGTCTGCAATTTTGTGAATTTGTTAGTCCTCTTTCTAGCGTATTGCCAGCTTTCTAGGTCAATACTTCTGCCACAGTCCGTTGCCCATTTGATCATCATTTTGGAGATTGGGTCCTCTTCTTGTTCTAGTTTTTGTAAAGCTTTATGGATCTTGGCTTTTCTCTTTCTTTTATTACTGTCCCAAAAGTTGTCTAGTTCAGGTTGCTCTCCATTGAAGTTTTCAAGTTTTTGGTCCATTTTGAATTGCTCTTTCAATTGCAGATAGAGAAACCAGTGCATTTTTGGGTCCAAATGCATCAGTTCTTCTATTGATTTCAGCTCAAATATATTGTTGCCGGTTATCTTTAATATATCTTTGTAGGTTAGCCATGTTACGAGTGACTTCCATCTACCCAAGAAAGCTTCTTGGGGTGAAACCCACAGTGGAATTTTCCGAAAGTATTTGTTTTTGATTTTTTGCCAAATTCTTAAAAGGGATCTTTTGACAATGTGATGTTTAAAATCCTTGTGTGTTATACTGCTTTTCCGTACCAAAAGTATCTGTGCTAGCCATATCTGTTGTCATGTCCTTCTAGGGATAATAAGTCTTCTTCTTCTAGATTGATCCAATTGGAGATCCAATTAAGCACATTAGCGTAGTAATGTAATTTTAGGTCTGGGAGTCCCAAACCTCCTTCTTCTTATGGATGCGTCACAATTTCCATTTAATTTGAGGTTTTTTCCTGTTCCAAACAAAATTCAAAATGTCTCTTTGCCATTCTTTTAGGGGGAATCGCTCATCAGTATTGGAATGTTCTGGAATAAGAAATTCATTTGGGGCATCTTGGTTTGTCTTTTAATCAGAATGTTTTATGTCTGCGTGAGATGGAGAACTGGAGAAGAAAAAAAAAATCTATGTCTGAATGATGTGCATGGTTTCTTTTTCTGATTCTGTAATTCTGTTTTTATAAGTTTATAAGAAAAATAGGTTTCAAGGCCTCCAAATTTCTGGAACTTCTACATCTCTAATCTGGGTACTAGATACTGGATTTAAAATAAAAATAAATTAATAGCATTAATAGCAGACATGTTGCTTTACATATACAGTCAGCCCTTCTTATCCCCATATTTTTTTATCCATGGATTCAAGCATCCACGGCTTGAAAATATTTTTAAAAAATATAAATTCTAAAAGACAAACCTTTTATATATTTTACTATGCCATTGTATTTCATGGGACTGGAGTGCCACGGCTTTTGGTATCCACAGCGAATTCCAGAACCAAGCCCCAAAGGCCCACTGTATATACAGACTTAACCAAACTTGGAAAAAAATCCCTATATGCTACTGGAAAATGACTGGATTTTACAAGTGATGAAGTAGTTACATGGATTTCTTTTTTTTACAGGTGTATGAGTTTAGAGTAAAGGAATCCAGTATTATTGCTCCTGTACCTGCTGAAGATGTTGATACTCCTCCAAGAAAGAAGAAAAGGAAACACAGGTAAACCAGTTGAATAGCAGTCATCTGGCATAAAATCATAGAATTGGAAGGGCCTCATAGGTCATCAAGTTCAACCCTTCCTCAGTGCAGGATCTCCCATCTAAAGCATCCCCAACACGTAGCTCTCCTGCGTATTTGAAGATATCCTCAGAATTAGACCCTACCGCCTCTCCAGGCAGTTGGTTCCATTGCTGAACCGCTCGTACTGTCAAGAAATTCCTTTTAATGTTCATTTGAAATCTGCCCTTCTGTAATTTAAAACCATTAGACCTCTGAAGCAGCAGAGAACAGATCTGCCCCCTTTTCTCTGTGACAACCCTTGAGGGTTGTCAAAGAGTACAATCATGTCACTGTTCAGTCTTCTCTTCACAAAGCTGAACAAGCCCTGCTCTTTCAACTTTTCCTCCTTTGTTTTGTTCTCCGTACATATTATCATTTGTTGACAAATTGGAGTGTGTCCAGAGGAGGGCGAATAAAATGGTGAAAGGTTTGGAAACCATGCCTTATGAGGAAAGACTTAGGGAGCTGGGTATATTAGCCTGGAGAGGAAAGCGGTTAATGGGTGATATGATAGCCCTCTTTAAGTATTTGAAGGGGTGTCATATTGAGGATGGAGCAAGTTTGTTTTCTGCTGCTCCAGAGACTAGAACACAGAACACTGGATACAAGCTCCAGGAACAGAGATTCCACCTCAACATTAGGAGGAACTTTCTGACAGTAAGAACTGTTCAGCAGTGGAACACACTCCCTTGGAGTGTGGTAGGATCTACTTCTTTGCAGGTTTTTAAACAGAGGCCGGTTGGCCATCTGTTGGGGATGCTTTGATTGTGATTTCTTGCATTGCAGGGGGTTGGACTGGTTGATCCTTGTGGTCTCTTCCAACTCTACAGTTCTGTGATTCTGTGATCTCTGTTGCTCTTCTCTGAACCTGCTTCAGTCTGTCTAGATTCTTCTTAAAACAAGATGCCCAGAATTGAGCGCAGAATATAGTGGATCTGTTACTTCTCTGTGTGTGGAAAACAAGTATTTATCTTTTTAAAGGGAAAAAATAGCAGAAGCTGGAAATATTACATTTTGGACTACAGTTACTGGCTGTATTAACTGAATTACAGTCTAAAACATTTTCAAACTATATAGGATAAAATATAGGATAAAAGTATACTTAAAAAGGAGTGTCACAGGTAAAGGAACTAGGGAATGACTAAATAATTGTGAATTTTTGCCATAAAAAAGCATTTTGATGGTTTTTTTGTATGCTTGTGGTCTGAATATAAGACTTTCTTTCAGTACCTGATTATCGGGCCCTACATGGCCATAAATCGCCAATTAAATTATAAATGTAGTTTTATGCAACCATTGCAAGTTACAGGAAGAGATCTGAACACAACTCCATTCATCCACTTACTCCCTGGTAATTCAGAAATGGCTAGTCTGTTGGGGTTGCACTGCTGAAAATGTAGGTTTTGGGAGAGACATAACTATGACTGCCAGTGCTCTTGACACAGGATCATTGCCACCTGTAACCAGTGTACATAAATATGCTACTGGTCCATGGCACATTGAGTGAAAAATTATCAGCCCCCACATCAGATAAATTGAAATATCTTGTAGATAGACAGTTGATATCTTTATATGAATTTCCTCTATTCCAGCCCTTGATTCTACCACCTAAATAGCAAGTAGTGATTCATAGCAATGACACTGGAAGGGGGAAGGACACTGATTCTAATGCCAATAATTTTGTATACCCTTTTATCTTAAGAAACCATTGAAAATTATGGACAAGCATATGAATTGATAAGACTCAAAATCATTTTGATAAATGTAAAAAACATTATGGTCCTTAACTGAGATGTGCACTAAAGTGAATTGGGAACTCTACAGACATAGAATTTCTTAATATTGAATAGAGCTAGTGAATATTTAATAAAGCAAAGGGGATTACTGCTTAATACCTCAGTGGCCATCCTGTTCAAACATTTATTTTTGTCCTCACAAGCCAGGAGAAGCCAGGCATAGTCAGACAAGCATTCTAGACTTTAGGAGAGCTGATCTCAGTAAACTTAGAGAAATACTGGGGGCAATCCCATGGTCAGGAATACTAAAAGAGAAGGGAGTTCAGGATGGATGGGAGTTTCTCAAAAGGGAGATACTGAAGGCACAATTTCAAACAGTTCCAGTGAGGAAGAAAAATGGGAGGTGTCTCAAGAATCCAGGATGGATGACTAAGGAACGTTCAACTGAGCTAACTTTTAAACGGATGCATAAAAAATGGAAAAATGGGGAAATCACCAAAGGGGAATTCAAAGAAATAGCTAGCCTGTGTAGGGGTAAAGTCAGAAAAGCTATAGTGCAGAATGAACTCAGGCTTGCTAGAGAAGTTAAGAACAATAGAAAGGGCTTTTTTTGGATATGTCCGCAGCAAAAGGAAGAAAAAAGAAATGGTAGGGCCACTGTGTTGAGAAGATGTCAAAATGCTAACAGAAGATAGAGAAAAGGCAGAATTACTCAACACCTTCTTTGCTTCTGTGTTCTGAGAAAAGGCAAAGGGTGCTCAACCTGAGGATAATGGAGCAGAGAACAGAATAGGGGAATTTCAGCACAGAATAAGCTAAAGAGATAGAACGGGAATACCTTGTTAATCTAAATGAATATAAGTCTCCAGGATCGGATGAACTACATCCAAGAGTATTAAAAGAACTGGCAAATGTAATATCAGAGCCATTGGCAATAATCTTTGAGAACACCTGGAGAGCAGGAGAAGTCCCAGTAGACTGGAGGAGGGCAAACGTCTCCATCTTCAAAAAGGGAAAGAAAGAGGATCCCAACAAGTTCAGGGGTAGGCAACCCTTTTGAGCTGGGGGCCGGGTTGCTGTCCCTCAGACAACTGGGGGGCCGAAGCCAAAAAATAAATAAATAAATTTTAATAAATAAATAAATAAATAAATAAATACCGGGACAAATGTAGGACAAAATTTTCAAATGGAGGGCACTTTTTAAATAAAAAATGGAGGACACGCGAAAAAATTTGCTGATTTTTTAAAAAAGGTTAAGATAAATGCATGTTTCTGAGGCTTCTATAGACAATTGCCCCACCATGCCCCTTGTGCGAGACGCCAAAGGCCCCGGCGGCAATCGGCGGCAGGACCGGGCTGGGGCCGGTCCCAAGGCCTCGCTGGGCCGCATCCGGCCCGCGGGCCGCAGGTTGCCTACCCCTGGTCCAGTTAGTCTGACATCAATACCAGGAAAGATTCTAGAGCAGATCATTAAACAGAGAGTCTGTGAACATTTAGAAGGCAATTCCATAATCATAAAGAGTCAACATGGGTTTCAGAGAAACAAGCCATGCCAGACAAATCTTATCTCTTTCTTTGATAAAATTACCAGCTTGTTAGATGAAAGGAATGATGTGGATATAGTATATCTTGATTTCAGTAAGGCCTTTGACAAAATTTCCCATGACATTCTTGCAAACAAGCTTGTAAAATGTGGGCTAGACAAGATAAGCCTTCCCTCCAGTCCATCTGCCTTGGTCCAAGCCTCAGAGGGAGAGAATAACCACTGGACCTCATCCCCTTTCCCACCACCATTCCCTTCTCCTTTTGTGTTGTGTTTTTTAGATTGTAAACCAGAGGGCAGGGAACCGTCTAATTAAAAATAATAATAGTAAGCTGCTCTGATAGCCTTTATGGCTGAAGGGTGGGGTATAAATACCATAAATAAATAAATAAACAAATAACTGTTACATAGATTTGTAATTGTTTGACCAGCCGAACCAAGAGTGCTCAACAATGACTCCTTTTCATCCTGGAGAGAAGTGATCCCACAAGGCTCTGTCCTGAGCCCAGTGTTATTCAACATCTTTATCAATGACTTGGATGACAGAATTGGGGGCATACTTATTAAATTTGCAGATGACACCAAATTAGGAGGAATAGTTAATACTCCAGAGGACATGATCAAAATTCAAAATGACCTGAATAGATTAGAAAGCTGGGCCAAAGCTAACAAAATGAAATTGAACACGGAAAAATGTAATGCACAGATATAGGATGGATGACACCTGGCTGAATGAGACTATACGTGAAAGGGATCTAGGAATCCAAGTAGACCACAAGTTGAACATGAGCCAACAGTGTGATGTGGCAACTAAATTTTAGGCTGCATCAATAAAAGTACAGTGTCTAGATCAAGAGAAGTAATAGTGCCACTGTATTCTGTAACATGTTTTATGTTAATTTTATAGTTTGGGAGGGAGGTTTAGCTCAGGATTTTGTGAGTTTTATTGTTTTTATATTGTATCATAAACTCTATTGTTACCCGTCTCAATCCCCAAACGGAAGAGGCGGGATATAAATAAATAAACAAATTATTATTATTATTATTATTATTATTATTATTATTATTATTATTATTATTATTCTGCTTTGGTCAGGCCCCACCTGGAATATTGTGATATTGTGTCCAGTTCTGGGCACCACAATTCAAAAAGGACATTGAAAAACTGGAGTGTGTCCAAAGGAGGGCGATGTCATATTGAGGAAGGAACAAACTTGTTTTCTGCTGTTCCAGAGAATAGGACCTGGAACAATGGATGCAAGCTCCAGGAAAAGAGATTCCACCTCAACATTAGGAGGAACTTCCTGACAGTAAGGGCTGGTCGACAGTGGAACACACTACCTCAGAGAGTGGTGGAGTCTCCTTTCTTGGAGATCTTTAAGCAGAGGCTGGATGGCCATCTGTTGGGGATGCTTTGATTGAGAGTTCCTGCATGGCAGGGTGTTGGACTGGATGGCCCTTGTGGTCTCTTCCTACTCTACGATTCTATGATTCTATGAAGTTTGTACATAGGGACGTGGTGGCTCAGTGGTTAAGACATTGACTCTGATAATTGCAAGGTCGGCAGTTCAAGGCCCAAGGGCCATGTAACTGAGCTCCCATGACTAGTCCCAGCTTCTGCCAACCTAGCAGTTTGAAAACATGTAAAAGTGCAAGTAGATCAATAGGTACCATTTCATTGGGAAGGTAACATTGTTCAGTGCTGTCATGCTAGCCACATGATCACAGTCATCCTTGACAACACTGGCTCCATTGGCTTACTGAGATTAGCACCACCCCCTACAGTTGGACATGACTAGACAAACTTGTCAAAGGGTGATACCTTTCCTTTGTCTTCAGGTATTATATCTAAAAATGTGTCTCTTTAATAAGTAAAATAAGTATTGTGTGGAATGGCTCCATAGTGAATAAAAATAAAATAATTATGTACAAAAAGAAAACGAAAGAGGTTTTCCTGTTCATTAAAACATTTCTTGTTGGTTCATTAATTTAAGCATCTGTGCTTTGAGGGTGTTTCATTTGCTTTGGGGGAAAATACAGTCACATTCCTTAAACATTTGAAATGCTTCTGAAAATTTGTTTTATTTGGTCTAGCAAAAATTAACTTTTTGGAAATATACCCGCTACAAGATTTTGAAAGAGACTGGTGAAGTATTTGTTATCAACAGACACTTGACCTTTGAAATCCTGTCACATAACTTTAATATGATTAAATGCTGTAGGACAGGATAGTGAAAGTATTTGTTCAGGCCAGTTTCAAAGCAAAGTTAAGATTTCTAGTATAATTAATAACTTTGTTACAGGATGTTTTATGATGTACAGTGGACCTTTGGTATCCACTGGGAATGCCCATGGATACCAAAATGCATGGATGCTCAAGTCCCATTATATACAGTGGCACAGTAAAATAGTGTTCCTCATATGGGGGTTGGACTGGATGGCCCTAGTGGTCTCTTCCAACTCTATGATTCTATGATTCTATAAAATGGCAAAATCAAGGTTTGCTTTTGGGAATTTATATATATTTTTGAATATTTCAAGCTGTGGATGCTTGAATCCCTGGATAAAGAATCCATGGATGCAGAAGGTCGACTGTAATTGTGGGAAAGTTGGGGTTTTTTTTTAGATTTTTGGGATTTAAAAATGATATCAAAATAGTCTCATTCAGTACAGCCTGTCAGCTTTAATGTATGTTTCGGTTTTTACAGGTTGTGGGCTGCTCATTGCAGGAAGATACAGCTAAAGAAGGGTTAGTATCTTACCGTTAGCTTTGTGACCTGAAAAACCTTGGTTTTTTTCCAAATAATGAAGGATAATCCTGAACTACATGGGGATCAAGAATCAATAAATTATCCAGTCCAGTAAATCTTTGTGGCCAGGTGTACTCCATTATATAGAGAGATTCCTTGTCCCTCAGGACTTCCCTGCTCACTTCCATTAAAGTGACCATAATGACACAATGCAGCATGGGCACAGAACAGCTCCTTGAATGAACAGGGACGTCCTGGTGATCTTGGAGACTAATTTTATGTTTATGTTGCTACTTTTAGGTTTATAGCACAGGTTGGGAGGTAGGATAAGGCAAGATAAAGTTGTGAACATACTATGTTTATGCAGCAGTGAGTAGATATTCTGTGTTACTGTAACTATAGAAAAATGTAAACTGTTTGATAGAACATTGAATGTAGTGGCCCAGATCCTCTTTAATGCTGATAGGGCATAAAGTTTCATGAGCAGGATAAAGCAGCAGAAACATTCCAGTGGGCATTCTGAATCTAGTGGATGTGGTTGTTCACTGACTGGCATTCAGTCTGCTATGTTGTCTTGTGGGCAAATGGAGAGATGCATTGTGTGGTGTAGTAGTTTGAGGGTTGGACTGAGATTCTGGAGACCAGGGTTGAAACCCATGCTCCACCATGGAAACCCACTGGCTGATCTTGAACAAATCACTTCCTCAGCCTTAGATGAAGGCAAAGGCAAACTCCCTTTGAACAAATCTTTTCAAGAAAACCCTATGATAGGTTCACTTTGGGGTCCCCATAGGTCAGAAATGACTTGAAGGCACACAACTACAACAATTGGAATGTCTTATGCAACCACCTAAAAACACTGTCAGCAGAACTAGCAGTTAACCCTGGCATGCTATGCCAACCTTATTCTAGCCTATATGCTACTTTAAAAATAAAATAACATCCAAAGTCTGATAGTACACAAACTATATTTATTTCTCTGTTATTCAATTTCTGTATTGCTCTTCATTTAAAAAAAAAAAGAAACACTTCACAAAGCAACTTGCAAAGAAAGTAAAGATACAAAGCACAGCCACTTGTTAAAAAAAACCCTAAAAGGTAGTCAAACTTAACTGTGGAAGCAAGATCTAATACAGCGTAAAAATAACCTAGAGGTCTGTGTGAAGTAGCTAAAGAAATCAGCTAAAATGAGTTACTAAAGATGCTTGATGAACTGTGGAAGGCAGGATATTCCATAATAAAGGGCAACAAAAGAGAAGGTCCTTGCTTGGGTCACTGCTTTGTGGGTGTTGCCTACAGGCAGGATCATGAGAAAAGCCTTTTTCAAAGATCTGAAGTGCTAGCATCTACTGAGAGAGGTGCTGCAACAAGTATTTGGGACCCAAATTATTATCTGGGTAGTGAAGGGGAGCAATCCACATAACCAGGGTCATCTCCTCGTATGTAAGCTCAGCTTGCAGGAACCCATTAGATTTTCTTCTTTCCACTGTCAACTCCCTCTTTTCTCTCTCTGGGTTTTTATTTTCCCTGTCTTGTGAGCCAGAACCTTATACCTACATATGTCTTTTTAAAGTTAGTGTGGAAACATTCCTTTCCTCTCTTGGCAATGACCAAAGCCTGTCTGGATTTACCATGCTTCTGCAGCCTTTTCCCCACCATTCTATACCTGGTGGAGAGTGAGAGAATCACAGAAGCACCTGGCTTTGTTCCTGAAGCCAGGTGCAAAATGATTACTTCATTCACTTTCGGAGGCCTCTGACAGGCTGCAGTAGATGATTTGATCATTTTATATCTGGCTAGACACTTCTCCAGTCTTTCCACTGCTCTCCGCCAGGCATAGGATGGCTGTGGGGGCAAGAGGAGGGCTGCAGCAGCTCTATGGTAAGTCCAAGGCTTAGTGAATGGCTACATGTATGCAGCTGTATGCAGAAATATTATGCTGTACTGAGCCATCCAAGATACCAGCCACAGCAATAACATTCAGAGACCACAGTGAAGGAAAGTTGGTTACTGTTAACTGTTTTTGTTGGAGTGGTCATCTACATTTACACAAACCATTCTTCCAGCAACAGAAGATGGGTGCTTTCTTTTCTTCCTGCCATGTCAGATGTTTTTTTTGATCTGAACTGATGGCAGCATGAGCATGCATGTAAAGGAGAAAGATTCGCATTAGTGTCAAAATCTCATATTTTGAAAAGTTCCACATTGCCTTTGTGCATGTACAAACATGAGCACTCAGGAAATCATGGATGTTGGTGACCTTTAGAGCAAGCTTTATGGCTAGAGAAGGAAATTTGTCCAATGGCCCCTTTGGCACCCTGTCAGGGACCTTCAGATGGTATCCTTAAAGAGCTAAATATTGCTGGGGAAAGTCAGGAATAGAACAATTAATGCTATTAAAATGCTCTATATTTAGTTTTTGTTGGAAGATTTTTGCGTTCTCTTTCCCCCTCCTTAGATAGATAGGGAATTCTTGCATGCAACACCCCCCCACACACACATTCTTGCTTTTTAAGTAAGAATGATCTTATTATGTATAGGTTTATAGATTTATTGTTAAAACTAATTTTAAAATATGATGGCTAGGTTAAGATTTGAAAGGATATATTCAATATAATAGAACTACAGACATGCAAGTTGGAAACCATAGTTCCCCTATCTTGCCTGTTTATCCTTTTATTTTTATTTTTAGTAGATTTATATTTTAGTGTGATTTGTTTCCCCTATATGTTTGTTTTAGGTATGTAGAAATGTATTATTCTGATGTATTACTGTTAGTGTTAGCATTATGATTATTGCTGTTTGTAATTTTAAAAATTTAAAAAAGAAAAAGAAAATATGCTACAGAGTTTGGTGGAAGGTAGTTCGGGGAGGAGAGCATTCTAATTTTTAAATTGTTCAAAGGTACAGTATCAAGTTTCCTCTTCCTAAAGTCTTCTAAATAATATTTTTCTTCAGATGGGTCATCCAATCATGTTTACAATTACCAGCCATGTGATCATCCACGTCAGCCTTGTGACAGCTCGTGTCCTTGCGTCATTGCTCAGAACTTTTGTGAGAAATTTTGTCAGTGCAGTTCAGAATGTAAGTGATTTGAGAAAATGATGGGTTTTTTTTATTTCTGTTTTGGAGAAATCAAGTACACGGGATTTAAGTTTTGTGGAAAGTTTCGTATTTTCTGTGGGTTTTTTGGTCTATGTGGACATATTCTAGAAGAGTTTCTTCCTGACATTTCGCCAGCCACAGTTGCTGGCGACATGTCAGGAAGAAACTCTTCTAGAACATGGCCACATAGACCAGAAAACCCACAAAAAACTACGGATGCCAGCCATGAAAGCCTTCAATTTCGAACTTCCTATTACTACTATTGATGTGCTCCCTGCCAGTTGTGAATAGAGGACATATGTGGGAAGTTCTTTTTGACTGAAAGCATGAAGAAGGCATAACAGTGAAGCTCTTTTCTTCCCTTCTCATGTCATTGTCCCTTATCCATACCAGTTATTTTAAAAATAGCTGTGTAGTGTCAAACCACAAGACAACTATGACATGTAGTTAGGCCTTGTAAAGAAAGAATCACCTCTAAGATTGGAAAGCCAATGCTTATATATTCAGAGGTAAGTCATTTTGGATCCAGTGGGTCTAGCATTGGGATAATATATATAAGATTGCAGCGTGGCCAGTACATCCTAAAACTCTTTTAAGAAGATGTCGTCACTGAGAAACTTTAATAGCAGCTAAGGAAATACTCACTTTCCAGAATAGTGGATTTCAAACATCATTACAAAAAATATTGGGTCATTCCTATGAAGCTTGCAGTTCTTCAGTAGGAACACAAGTGATGAACAAGTTCCTTTATGGAAAGCTTTCTAGTTTCTGTTGGATTAGCTGCAGCAAGGAAAAATGAGTATATTCGAAGATGTATTCTCAATTCATACAGGTTGTCATTTAAGCATAATTAATATGTTGGTAACATGAAACTTTCCACCAAATCATCTCTAACACTCAAGGGTTCCTCAATAATTATGAGAAATGTTTGCTGAAAGTTAGGACTTCAAAGGACACTGTGTTAAGGAACTGCAAAACTAAGAAAAGGCTGTGTGTGTACTTAGTATGCCTATGTTCTTAGTTGATTTTTGTCAGTGTCTTTGCTAATGATATGTTGGAAGAAAATAGGCACTAATAGTATACAGTTTGCCCTCCATTTTGGCAGGGGATCCGTTCGGACCACCACCATCACCCCCGCAAAAACGGAGGTTCACACATATTCAAACCCCATAGGCTTGAATGGGGTGTGCTCCCATGCGCACACCCTGTGTGTGTGTGTGCTGGGCATGTGTGCCATTAGAAACAGAGGAGGTTGCCCCTCCGCAGATATTCAAGATCACGGACCTCAGATCTGCTAGTTAGGAGGATTGGCTGTACATTTGTTCACTCAAGGAGTTCATATTATTCTTATTATAGTGAACCTTTGTTATACACTGGGGTTTGGTTCCAAAATCCCCTGTGGATAACAAAATCCGTGGATGCTCAAGCCCCATTAAATATAATGGCAGCAAAATGGTGTCCCTTATGAAAAATGGGGGGAAAATTGATATTTGAAATTTATTCTTTTTTTGAACATTTTCAAAAAAATCAATGTATAAGAAGGACCGACTGTATTTTAATTAGATCACATTCTTATTATTTTAATTACTCTTCTTCCAGTAAGTGGTGAAACTGAATTTTTTTTAAGCAGCATATATTTTGAAGTTGAAGAATTGAATTATGAAAAATAAAGATAATTTAATACATTGCCTTTGTGATATATTTGCCAGCCCAGTGCTTGGAAGCTCGTTTGAGCCACTGGTCTGTTATTTGAAGACATTGTTGTAAAAAAGGGAAAAAAATCCTTATGAAATTACTAAAACCGTGTGGTTGTTCAGTGATATGTAAATAAAGTCACAATCTGTTGAGCGGATCCGTTGTGAGAGAAGCTGAGATTTATCATTTTTAAGTTGTGTATTTCATTTTGATGTTTTGCATAAGCAACTGGAGTTCAGCATCTCAGGTGTTTGTCTCAGGCATCAAATTAAAGGCTTGTATAGGAAACTAGCAGTTATGGCAAACTAGCAGTAAGCAGTTGTCTATTTATTTGTCAGGTCTGTTCCACTGAAAACAAAGTTGGTTCATTTTTCATATTTTTATTTCCCCCCTCCTTCTAGGCCAAAACAGGTTTCCTGGATGCCGATGCAAAGCACAATGCAACACAAAGCAGTGCCCTTGTTACCTGGCTGTACGAGAATGTGATCCAGATCTCTGTTTAACTTGTGGAGCAGCTGACCACTGGGATAGCAAAAATGTGTCTTGCAAGAATTGCAGCATTCAGCGAGGATCAAAAAAGGTGATAAGTCTGTTTAAGCATAGCAAACATTCATTAGTACCCCAAAATTTAATGAAATGTTTCTGTTTTATAGAACAGGGATGTGCTAGAGCAGGCCTGCACAACATAAGGCCCGCAGGCCACTTGCGGACCTCCAAAGGAATTTTAGGTGGCCCATGAGGATGTCAAGGCTCCACTGCCTCCTAGCTTTTTCCCGGAAAAGAGCTGGGCTGCAGAGGAGGATGAAGAGCAAATGTGTGCCCCCACCCCCACCCCGATGAGCCTCCTCCACAGCCAGGCTTTTTACAGAGAAGGGCAGGTGGCAGAGTAGAGGAAGGGTGAATGCTTGCCCCTGAGCCTCCTCTGGAGCTGGGTTTCTCCAGTGGAGAAGGCCAGGCTGCAAAAGAGGAGGGAAAGCAAATTTGCATCTCTCAAGTCTCCTCCGCCACTGGGCTTTCTTTTGAGGAGAGGAAGATGGAATTAATATTAATATTTATGTTGTTGTTATTATTGATTAAAATAGTTTATTCATTAATTATACCTTTACTTGGAAAGTGAGCCACTAAAAACCTATCTGCAGCCTGGAGAAGTTTAGTGTATTTTAATTTTGGCCCCTACCTACTGCCAAGCTGTGCAAGTCTGTGCTAGAGTTCTCTGTGTCAAGAAAGTGGAAATCAATTTCTACTTAACATGACACTTTGAATTACACCATTTTATTTGGGAACTCCAACTCTTATGATTCTATGAATCTTTGTGGTGACAGGTCCTGTTTCCTCTCTCAAATGGAGGGTAATTTACACTTCCATTATTAACTACTTAGTTAATGCAGCAACAGGTGTACAGTGCGCCCTCCCCTTATGTGGGGATCCGTTCTGGACCCCTCTGTGTAAGGAGAAATCAGCGTATGCTGAAGCCCCATAGGAACTAATGGGGCTCGTGCCCATGGCATGCTGTGGCACAGAAGCGCACATGCGCCATGGGCGCGCACCCCATTACTTCTTCAAGGGCGCGCGATGGGCTCTTCTGGCACAGCTTTCAGCGTATGCTGAAAGCTGCGTTTGGCGTAAAACATGGGCATGCTGTATATGTAGTGATATTGCATGTCATTCTAAATGCAATATTTTTCAATAGATAATTTACTCAGACCATTGTACAGTGGTACCTCGGGATACGAAATACCCAGGTTACGAATTTTTCGGGATACGAAAAAATCCCATAGGGATTTATTGTTTCGGGTTACGAAGGTTTTTTCGGGTTACGAAAAAACTCCGGCGCTGTTTAAATGGAGCCGCGGCAGAGCCGCGGCTTTTTTCCCCATTAGCGCCTATGGCAATTCGGCTTACGAAGGTTTTTCGGGTTACGAAATTAGCCGCGGAACGAATTAATTTCGTAACCCGAGGCACCACTGTAATTGGAGTGATTATTCATGTTTGTAGGACTATCGTGTTACCATGTAACACTTGTGTCTAACAAGTTTAATATTTTTAAAACAGAGTTGTTAGCATTGCTTTCAAATTAGGATTGAATGAATTAGAGTTGTCATGGTTCACTGACTATATTTTTCATTGGAAGATTTACAGTGTTACAGTTTCATGTAGAAAATGAAATGAGTGTCAACAACAGTAATAAACTGACATTTTATTGCATGTAAATACTTGGTTGGTAAAATGAAATGGATTTTGAACAAACAAATATGACAGGTGGACTAGTTTTAATAAAATAAATGGTATAGTGGATGTACGGGCTGTATGTCCTTTGTTCTTTGCAAGTGGTTAGAGTAGTGTATTTCCATGAGTCCATGTCTCTTGCATGTATTTGTGGACCTCACAATTCAATGTTGATTTTCCTTCATAACAAACATTAAAAAATGAACTAGTTTTCTCATTTAAAACTTTTATACTAATACTTACTGAGGCATGTGATCTGTGTTGCTGCATTTGTAGCTGTGATTAGGAATGCCTAATTTGATACTCTGCTGAAATAGTTCTGAAATAGATTGTTGTGTGTAGATTGTGGCATGTATTTGAGAGTTGTAGGAGCTGGTACATAAATACTGTTCTGGGGAGAGTGGAGCAAATTTTTAAAGGACTGACTGTAATGTGAAAGCTTAAGTGAGGAAGATTGTTGTAGCAATTTATTTCATTTAAAATGTGTTTGCTTCAGTCAACATGGTTAAACCACAGAATTAAAGAAGAACTCTGACAGTATGGATAAGCAGTAAAGCCATGGAGCCCTTTAGGAACTTCCCTTCTCTGGTTTGTCTTCCAGTGAAGGAAACCAAGAACAAATTATGGATTCTTTTTATGGTTTGTTGGGTTATGTAGCATTGGGTGGGTGCACTTTGGCTCTGTGGGTGATATCTGTTTATTGAGAACATGATAAATTGGCTTATGTTTTGTGACTTTGCCTGGTATTTTCTAAATATACTCTGTGTTCTTGCATGTCAGCTGTGATACACTTTATATTGCTACATGAACAGACGGTTCCTGGGAGTGCTGGGCAATATCTTGTTAGTGACATATGTATGCATAGGTGTGGCTTTTGCATATGTATATCTGTTTGTAGATGGGCTGCAGAGGGCAATTCTCTAGCCTGTGGTTCAAAACCAGTCCCCACTAGCAGCTGCCAAGCTCCAGGAGATCCTGTTGCTGTGTTTTGGGGGGGGGGGGAGTTCACACCACCAGCTAGGCTGGTTTCCAAAGGGAGGGAAAAGGAGGGTGCACTACAACTGTGAGTGTACCCTTTTTTCAACCACTTTTGAATCCCCCCCCCCAATCTCCCAGTAGGTAGCAGCAGCAATAGCGTTTTCCAGGGCTTGAAAGAGGGTATAGAACTGGGCAGACTATATTCAACATACTTGATACAGGATTTTGGTCATTACTTGCAGAGGTAAACCTGCTTTGACTCATAGAATCGTAGAGTTGGAAGAGACCACAAGGGCCATCCAGTCCAACCCCCTGCCATGCAGGAACTCACAATCAAAGCACCCCCAACAGATGGCCATCCAGCCTCTGTTTAAATACCTCTAAGGAAGAAGACTACACTACACTCCGAGGAAGGAGTGTGTTCCACTGTTGAACAGCCCTTACTGTCAGGAAGTTCCTCATAATGTTGGGGTGGAATCTCTTTTCCTGTAGCTTGCATATCCATTGTTCTTCTTCATGGTCTCTGTGAATCATACAAATGGGTTGTACTGCGCCTGCGCAGTGCTGTTCGGAAACTTCTGGAATCACTGGGCAAAGTTAACTTTGCAACTTTTAGCAACTTTTTGGCTGTAGTTCCACCCATCCCTTATAAAGCCCCTGGTTTCCCACTCTTTCCCCAGTTCCTTTTTTCCGCTGCGTTAGCTGCTTGAGGGAACTTTGCTTGTGCTTCTTTTGACTCATCACTGGTAATTTGACTCAGACCGTTTTTGACCATCGATTGATCTTGACCCCCTGTGTACCGTTGACTATTTCAACTCATTTGACCTCGCTCTTTGGTTTCTGACTCGGCTTCGTCGTTTCTCCACGATGTCTCCCGCACCGTTCAAGAAATGCGATGTTTGTGGCGGGAAAGTTTTGGTGCAAGATCCTCATTCCTCCTGTCTGCTGTGCCTTAGTGAGGCTCATAACACCAAGGCTTGTCTTCTATGCAAGTCGATGATCCCGCAGGCTCGGAAGAACCGTGAGTCCCGTCTCACAAAGGCCATCTGTCATGGGGTCCTTAAGCCCCAGGAGGTCACCTGGTCCGTCTCGGCCCCTGCCTCTGTCTTGGCCCCTGCGACCATATCCGCTCCAGCAACCGTGTCCATGGCCAAGAGCCCCTCCGCTCCACCAACCGCGACCTCTTCGTCGGCTGCCCCTGCAGCCCGTGGTTCTGTTGAACTCAGTGCCACCGCCGATGTGGCCCGTGGCTCAGAAGAGCCCAGTGCCACCGACATACCCTTCAAGCATCCCCCCAAGACCACTGGGACCGAGGGTTCTAGCTCCCGGCCATCCTCCTCTGGTAAGAAGAAGGATAGGGCCAAGAAGAAGGAGTCGGAATCGAGATCGACATTGGCACCGGAGGACATCTCACACCCTGAACCAGGCTCTAAGTCCTCCAGGAAAAGGGGCCATGACACCAAGACCGTGCCCGAGGGCTCTCCCGTCCACTCCAAGAAGGCCAAATCTGCGGATGCCCCGGATCACGGCCATAAGAAGGTTTATGCTAAGTCTTCAGAGGGCTCTCATAAGTCTTCGGATGGCTCTCATAAGAAGCCCCGTCGCAACGACTCCGACACACTCACTTCTCCAAGGCCTTTGGCCTCGCCTCCGCCTTCCTCTCAGTCAGCGCCTCTTTCCGTCAGTTCACCCAAGTTGACGTCGACACCGACCTCTACTTTGGCCACCATTCCCATTCTTGCTTCCGGAGATGACGATTCTCGGTCCTCTCGACACCAGTCTCCGACTCCCATTCCGCAGGTGACAGTCCATGAGGCTCAGGTCCATCACCACAAGGATTCGGACCTATTTTATGATAGCGAGACGGACCGTTATTTCATCACTGTCTCAAAGGACACTGCCTTGGACCATATGTCGTCAAGGGCTGGCACTCGACCACATCCTGCCAAGACCTTGCCACCTTCACAACCAGTCTGCATCGGCCTCTGCATCTTGCCGCTGTCTCTGGTATTGATGACTCCTCGCCGCCCACTGACGCAACAAATCGTCGAGCTGGACCCGGTACCAACAACGCCTCGCCGTCTACTGGTGCAACAGGTTGTTGAACTGGACTCAGATTCGGATGGGGATGAGCTGCAGGCCTATTGAGCAGACGAACCTTCTTCGGATGAGGCCTCTCCTCCAGGGTCGCCCCAGCAGTTGCACCATCCTGGCTCTTCCTCCCCCTTTGATGATGTGCGAATGTTCAACGAGCACATCATCAAGATGGCCAATGCCCTTGACATCGAGCTATCCTACCCAGAAGAGCAAGCTAAAGACCCGGTTGAGCGGCACATCCACAGCAATGTCCCTACACCTCCCTCCATTCCTTTCCTGCCATCGTTGGAAGACATTGTCAAGTGCTCGTGGAAGGCCCCTGCCTCATTAGTCAGGTCCACTAAGAAGATAGAGTCTCTCTATAAGATCTCCCCGATCCACTGCTCCTGGTTGTCAACGCACCCGAAGCAGAATTCAGCGATTGTGGAGGGATCACATCAAGCTTTCACTCCGAAGATGGCCACTTCGCCGTTGGACCGGGAGGCCAAGAAAATAGACGGGCTGGCCAAGAAGGCCTACTCTGCCTCTGCCCTGGCCGTGAAAGCTGTTAATTACAACGTCTGCATGGGTGCATATGTGCAGACCCTCATGGAAAAGATCTCGCCGCTGATTCCCGAGGTACCTGATGATTGCCAACGCAAACTCGTGGAGATTGGAGACGAGGCCCACTCCATCGGGAGTTGGCTCATCACCCTCTCCCGCAATGTGGCCAACTGCTCTTGGAGGGCAGTGGCGGCATTGGTGGCCCTTCGACTCCATGCTTGACTCCGTGGTTCGGACCTGAACCCTAACGCAAGGGCTGCCATAGAGGACATGCCATTCGATGATTCCAGCTTGTTTCATGCTGAGACTGACGACTGTCTGAACCACAAGTACCGGATGAAGGCGGCTGCCAAAAAACACGGTATGTCCTCGACCTCCCCGGCTCCGTTTAGGAAGTGACAGCAGCAGTGGCAGGGCCAAGGTCAGAGGTCCTTCCAACAGGACCGTCCCTACCAGCACCAAGAGCCACAGAGGCAGTGCTACCCTTCTCAATCTTCCTCCTCCTCTAGTCAGCGTAATGCTCCTGCCCAGTACTGAAAGAATCGCCGGCAGGATACTGAACAGGGCAAGAAGAGGTCATGAAGGGTTCCTGCGTGCTTTGTCCCGTCTCCCTCCTCTTTCCTGGATAGGCTTAGGCTCTTTGCCAACATCTGCCAGTCACCTCCGACTCGTGGGTTTTGGACATAGTCTGCAGGGGTTATGCCCTTGAGTTTGAAGAGCTCCCACCAACTGGAGCTATTGTTTCCACCACCCCCTCAGACACCCTTCTCGACGAAGTATGCACCTTGTTATCAAAGGGGGTTATCTCCCTATAGACTCCAACCAGGCCCCCAGATGTTCTTTTCAAGATACTTTACGGTGCCCAAATCTGTTGGTGGCATAAGGCCAATCTTAGACTTACGAGACCTTAATGACTTTTTGTTCTACCGTCGGTTCTGCATGGTAACCCTTGCTTTCATCCTTCCCTTATTGCACCAGGGCCTCTGGTTCGCTACCATCGACCTGAAGGTTGCTTATTTCCATGTGGGAATAAGGGACAACCATCGGAGATTTCTCGCCTTCACCATCGGGCACGACATGTACATTACAATGTCCTTCCCTTCAGCCTCTCCACAGCTCTGAGGGTCATCACCAAGTGCATGGCTCTGGTAGTGGCCTATCTCCACCAGCACGGCTCTAGAGTCTTCCCCTACTTGGACGATTGGCTTCTCGCGGCTCCCTCTGTGGAAGAGCTCCAAGGAGATGTCAAGTTTACACTGGAACTCTTGTCCACCCTGGGGCTTGTGGTCAACCTGGAAAAGTCCCACCTCACCCCGTCCAGGCAGATCAGGTTCATAGGCACCATCCTCGACTCCGATGATTGCATCACCTATCTCCCTTCGGACCGTTTCCTGTCCCTCTGCTCCTCTGTCAGGACTTGCTTGGTGCACAGACAGGTGAGGGCCAGAGATGTCCAGGTAGCCCTAGGACTCATGGCTTCGACAACGTTCATCACCCTGTGGGCGAGACTTCGGTCCTGACTGCCTCCAGTCATGGTTCCTGTCAGTCTTCGATGCCATGGAGGAGCAGCCGTCCAAGTGGCTCACCATTCCAAGGCTATCGCCCGCTCCCTTCACTGGTGGCTCGACTCCCGCAACATCTGCATTGGCATGCCTTTTTTGCCTCCTCAGCACGAGGTAACCCTGACCACAGATGCTTCCCTAGAGGGTTGGGGCGCTCACATGCCCGGCCTTCTAGTAAAGGACAAGTAGTCCCCGAGCGAGCAGTCTCTCCACATCAGCGCCCTCGAGATGCTCACCATGGAAAAGGCCTTGAAGTCATTCGAATCCAGCCTCTGCAACAGGGTAGTCCAGCTGTTGACGGACAATACTACAGTCATGTACTACCTCAACAAGCAGGGCGGTACCAGATCCCAAACCTTGCTGGACATTACCCACAGGATCTGGGACTGGTGCATTGCGAGACAGACCCTCCTCCAAGCAATTCACCTACCAGGAGAGGAAAACGAATTGGCCGACCAGCTCAGCAGATCTTCCACTGTCTGCCACGAGTGGAGGCTCCATCCTGAGACGGTCAGTGACCTATTCCATCGGTGGGGAACCCCCCAGATCGACCTCTTTGAGACCGCTCGCAAGAGCCACTGTCCCCAGTTCTGCTCCCGGGCGCACAGTGAGAACTCCCTCGGAGACGCGTTTGGCTTCGCTTGGTCAGGAGAGATGCTCTACGCCTTCCCTCCATTCCCATTGATCACCAGGGTGGTCTCCAAGATGACAGTGGACCGCTCAGATGCCATCCTGATCACTCCTTGATGGCCGAGACAGCCGTGGTTCCCGTCCCTGCTTCACCTCTCCAGGAGAGACCTTCTCCGCCTCGAGCTCCGTCCCGACCTCCTCACGATCCAGAACGGCCAGGTTCGACATCCAAACATTGAGAGCTTGCTATTGGTGGCTTGGAGACTCCGTCCTTAGCCTCACTACCTCTTTTGGTACGGACGGTGATCTTGGCTGCCCACAGACCAGCTACCCAAAGGTCCTATGCTTCCAAATGGAAGAAGTTTCTTTTGTTCCTCTCTGACAGAGACCTCTCTCCAGCTCAGATGTCGACTCCTGTGGTGCTGGAGTTCTTGATGGCACTAATGGATGTGCCATCAAGAACTCCAGCACCACAGGAGTCGACACCTGTGCCTCACTTCCGTGAAGTGCTACCTTTCAGCCATCTGTTCCCACTTCCAGTTTGATGGCAAACCTTCTTTTTTCAGGGACCCTTTTGTGAAGTTTCCTGAAAGGTTGCTGCAACCTTCACCATCCGGTCTCGATACTGGCACCGGCTTGGAGCTTGGACACTGTGCTGTCTGCCTTACAATCCAAGTCCTTTGAACCTATGGCCACAACGGACTTGAGACTATTGACTTGGAAAACTGCCTTCCTTGTGGCCATCACTTCTGCCCGCCATGCGGGTGAACTCTGTACCTTACAGGGGGACCAGCCTTTCCTTAGGTTCCATAAGGACAAGGTAGTCCTCCGTACTGACATCACTTTCTTGCCTAAGGTGGTGTCTGCCTTTCACATGTGCCAAGAGATTGTTTTGCCCACCCTGGCTTCGAACCCGACCACTGAGGTCGAACGCAGTCTACACATTTTGGACATTCGGAGGGCTTTGGCCTTCTACTTGGACAGAACTGTGGGTTTGAGCCATTCCGAGAGACTCTTCCAGTGCCACTCAGAACTGAAGAAAGGACTGCCTGTGACGGCGCAGAGGTTTTCTAAATGGGTGGCTGGTACCATCCACCTCTGCTATAAACTGTTAGGCAGACCTCTCCCGGCCAGGGTTCAGTCCCATGCAACTAGGGTGGTAGCAGCATCCTCCGCATTCTTGATTGGGGTCCCCTTGGAGGATGTTTGTAAAGCTGCTGTTTGGTCCCAGCCTTTGACTTTCATAAAACATTACAGGCTGGATACCAGGGCCAAACGGGATGCAGCCTTTGGAAGGGCAGTGTTGGTCTCAGGGTTGCATTGATTGCACTGCATTTTCATGTGTTTTTGTTAAATGTGTACATTTCCAATGGTTTACATGTTCTGAAGGGAATGTTTTTTGCCAGTGGCTTGTTTAAAACTTTCTGATGGATTACATAGGTCTTGCATGACCTAATGTGTTATTTATGTGCCTTATGCCTTGCACAGGTTAAGTGCTATCTTTAAGGTACCAGAATATGACTAACACAGGTTTCTTGGTTCAACATATTTATTGTGGAAAATAAACACACTTTGTTTGAACCTTACTAGGGTCTCATGACACTCCCTCCACTGCTGACCTAAGCTTGTCAGTCTCAGCCCATTTGTATGATTCGCAGAGACCACGAAGAAGGAGGACAGGTTACTTACCTGTAACGGTATTTCTTCGAGTGGTCATCTGCAAATACATGTAAATCCCGCCCGTCCTCCCCTCAGTGTCCTGCTCTTAATTGGCTCATTCTCATGTCGCTTACGCGGCATCAATTTCAGAACTGGGGAAAGAGCAGGATATCAGGGGCTTTGTAAGGGATGGGCGGAGCTACTGCCAAAAAGTTGCTAAAAGTTGCAAAGTTAACTTTGCCCAGTGATTCTAGAAGTTTCTGAACAGCACTGCGCGGACGCAGTACAACCCATTTGTATGTATTCACAGATGACCACTCGAAGAAATACCGTTACAGGTAAGTAACCTATCCTTCCGAGTCCTAGTCTCTGGAACAGCAGAAAACAAGCTTGTTCCATCCTCAATATGACATCCCTTCAAATATTGAAACAGACTCTACTTCACATTGTGTGTATTTGATTAGAGTTAGTAATTGCCAACATCCATATTTTGTTTAAAGCACTTGCTTTTTCATTCCTTTAGCATTTGCTACTAGCACCTTCTGATGTGGCAGGCTGGGGGATTTTCATTAAGGATCCAGTGCAGAAAAATGAATTCATCTCTGAATATTGTGGTGAGGTAAGAAACAAAACTTTGCTTGCACTGAGCATTTTCAGAAAGCAATTTGTAGTAACTTCTTTAGTAAAGTAAAATAAGTCTCATTTTTCTTTTCAAATAAGTCAAAGATTACACATGGTATACACTGATGAACAATGCAGAGGTACAATAAAATACATCCAACTGTATGCTAAAATCTTCACTTGTTCAGAGAATTATCATTTTATGTCATCATTTTGAAGTATTGCTCTACCAAGTTTCTATCATGAACCTGAATCCTGTTAGTACTGACTAAAGTAGACCCTGGGTGTAGCAAAATAATTTTCACTGTAGTGAAAATGGTGTCTGTGAATGTGTAGAGATGTTGAGGCATCAATCACTATAAAAGAGGCTTCTGTGGAAAAAATATTTTAATAGCTAATGACAAAATAACTTTCAATTAATGCATTTCAATTTGAGAATATGTTTTGATAAATGTGTAAATGAAATAACTGTGAATAGAAAGTAAATGAATATTGTGTGAGGTGTCCCACTATAATAATTTGAATTGTTAATAAAATCTAATCTCTGATTTCTCTGTTAAACTGTGGATAAACTGTTCATTTCCAATCTCTTCAAATATGTTGAAGCCCCATATTTTTTGTTATCCATGGGAGCGGTGGTGGTCCAGAACTGATCCCTCGCTAGTAAGAAGGGATGACTGTAGATAAATGTCCTTCAGATCACCACTGACATATATAAGTTGAAATTAGTTGAGCTTTCTCTGTAATAGAGATAAATTAAATTCAGGGATAATTTGAAATCTAACTGTGGAAATTTCTGAAGCAGAGAATCTCATTCATTTGTTGGAGAAAAGGAAACCTCACCTGTGAAGAAGATCATAAAAATGTATGCAGGCTGAAACACCTTGAGCTTTAAAGCATGTGAGAAAGTAGACCAAGGTGCTAAACAGACCAGCTTGAGGTACCAGCATGAGAGTGTGGCGTTTGGACGACATACAATCCCATGCCGGCATCACTCCACCTGTCTGGCTGCACAGCGGGTGGGTCACAGTGCTCCTTTGGTGCGGCGTTCATACGCTGCATACTGAAAGGAGCACTGAAAAGTGCCGCCGTGACAGCAAAGGTGCCTTTTTGCCAACTCTAAAAGGAGCTGCATTTTGCTGCCTCTTTTTGAGGTGGCAAAGTGCCAGATCGGGGTTGCGGCAAGTGGTTGCTGTGGCCCTGATCCGACACTGAAAGGGGTGGCAAGATGTCTGTTTTGCCCCCAAGTCTATGAAAGCTTATGCTACAACCTCTTCCCCACAGTTAATTTCAAAGGTGGTACAAGATCCCCATGCATACTGATGCGCAAGACTAACATGCCTGTGTCTCTGAATTCTAAAGAGAAGGAAAAATATCAAACAGATTATTTGAAGGAGATGGCTTCAAGAGTCTGGTCCAACACAGTCACATTTTTCATCAAAGCCCAGAGCTATTGAAGCTGATGATGTGGGCACTGAAGGGCAGTACATGAGTCAACAATATTATTCAGTCAGTATTGAATACCATCCTGGCATCAAGAAGGTAATCCACACAAAGAATATACAATATGACCTGGAAAGCATTTAAAGCTGGGATCACACTTACTCAGTACAGATAGAAGAGATACAAGTTAGTCATATATTATGGTTTTTGCAGGAAAGTGTTTCTAAGGGGCTAAGGCCAAATATATTGAAAAGGTAAGTGGTGGCATTGACTGTGGTTCTGAGACCAAAAGGTACTGGTCTCATTCGCATGTAAAGAGATTTGTGACAGACAGACTCACTCTAATGACTCAGGTCTTGGGTAAATCCCATGAGCATGTGAATTGCTCCTCTGTGTCATCCAGAGAATGAGGTTACAGTGAATATTCATTCTTAAGATGGCTAGAAAAGCAATCCATCCTTCCCAGATATATGGCTGAAAAGAAAAGGAAGGGAGAATGGAGGAAATGGTGTATGTATAGTGAGTTGTATAGGATGTTTATTAGTAGGCAAAGCTTTGCAACTGTTGAAGAGAGAAGCGTCAATAGACATA
>NC_056527.1:69643379-69674851 GCF_019175285.1 Sceloporus undulatus | reverse complement strand
AGAGTTTAAAAAAAATTAAACAGTCACCACTCAAAATGGCTGCCCAGTTACCTCTCTCCTCCTCCTCTCTGTAGCAGGAGGTGTAAGGAGATAATGCGATCAGAGTGTCCAGTTGGCAAGGTTTTGAGTTTGGAGGCAATGGAGTTTTTGATCATAAAGCCTACACCTGAAAGATGTTTTTCAGTTTTGGGTTTGCCAGACCAATAGAGTGTGTTGCCAGCACTGTGTTCTTTAAGGCTGCCTTCCTCATGAAGACGGATTTCACTAAGAGCAGCAATGTCTATGTTAAGTCGTGACAGTTCATCGGCTATTAGACCAGAACGACGCTCAGGACGTCCACTATTTGCAGAATCTTGAATGGTTCTGATGTTCCAGCATGCAAGCATTAGTCTGTTTGCACCTTTGGAGGCTGGTGTGTGCCTTTGTTTCTTTGTCTTTGTTTGACCGCATCAGAAGATGCGCGTTGGCCGTGGCTAGCCAACTGAGTAGATGAGGATGAGCTTTCATTAGGTCACCTTTTCTAGGCCTCTTTCCATATGGAGCAAGCAGTGCTCTCCTTAAAAAAGGCTGCTTGGTCATTCAGGATGCTGCCGAACAAGACTGTCATCCCCTGGGTCAGTCTCAAGTGACCAAAGTCCTGAACCGCCTGCATGCAGGGTTGGGTCTGTGGCTTCCAGTGCATCTTTATACCTGCCGTTTTGTCCCTCGCCTATCGCTACAGGGCTTTTTCGGAGGTTGGATGTATCCTTCAAGCCTGTGCAATAGATTTTTCTGGTGGAGCGCAGCATGAACAGAACTGGCCTCACCGTTTAAACCAGAAGTTCGTCTGCTGAGGCCTTGACAAGCATGGACAGTGGCAGCGGATGACCTCAGGTCATAGGTTTGATTAGAGTTTCCTTCTCTTAGATAGTTGACCTTACAGGGTTAGACGAGCACCATCTGCCCAGGTTTGGGATTAGAGTTTTCCTTCTCCTAGGATGGTTGCCATATTATTATTATTATTATTATTATTATTATTATTATTATTATTATTATCATCATCATCATCATCATCATCATCATCATCATCATCATCATCATCATCATCATCCTTTATTTATAAGGCTAGCACTGTAAATTTACACATTTTAAATTTACATATGGCTAGAGAGCCCTTCCTGTCCTTTGGCGCTCTTGGTCAGACACTTCGGTTGTGACCTGTCTGGCATGGGAGGCTATTATACCACCGCCAGCATAGCTCACAATTTCATTAGGGTACGCAAGCCTCTCTCCCACAAGGGGGCGTCAATGGAGAGGAAGGGGATAGATAAAGAGTACATAAATGGATATAACTGATATAACAAAGAGAAGTGGCTTTCCATATCTTTTTCTTACTGCTATTCTTTTACTATCATTCAGTCTTTCCTTTTTTCTTTCCTTTTTCTTATTGTTTATTGGGTATTATTCTTTATTTTATGTATCTGTAAAATCATAAATATATATCTTTAAGAAGACATAAAACCAAGAGTGAGACAGATGCATCCTGTGTGGTTACCACCGATACATCTCTTGAGAGGTTGGGGTGTGCACAATGCGAATATGACAGTTCAAGGTCATTCATCACTTCAAGTGTCTCGTCTGTATATCAGTGCCCTGGCAGTTATCCAGGCCTTTTGTGCCTGTGAGCAACAGTTGCAAGGCACGATAGTGCATCTGGACCCCACAAGTCATGGCTCCAGCCCTGATATGCCATATTGCTAGTTTTATCACAATTGATGAGCAAGCCTTTTGAACCTCTAGCATCTGTCGATGAGTGGTTCCACACTCTTAAAGTAGTATTTTTGTTGTGATTGCTTCTTCCAGATGGTCAGGTGAACACAACACATTTGATGTGACAAACCTTTCCTTTCCTTTCATCATAATAAGGTCATTCTTCATCCAGATGTTAAACTTATTATCCAAGGTTGCCTCTCAATTCCATCTAAATCAGGACATTATACTATGGTACAGTGGACTCTTGCTTTCCGCAGGGGAAATGTTCTGGACCCCCCCCCCCCCCCCCCATAAAGCGAATTCTGCACGTGCTCAAGCCCCATTTAGATGAATAGGGCATGCTCCTGTATGTGGTGTGGTACACACACCATGGGCGCATGCACCATTCATCTAAATGGGGCTTCTGGTCCATGTGACCTCAAGTCTGTGTACGGGAAGCCCGTGTATGGGACTGTACTTATCTCCTATTTTCAACTATCTTAGAGAAGGCACTCTTACTTTTTGGATGTAAGTAGGCCTTAGCCTTCTATGTACAGTATACATCTGTCCTGTAATACAAGTAGGCTGTTTATCGGTTATGCCAGTCCCAAACAGAGACATCACGTCTTCTCAGTGACTGTCAAAGGGGGTAGTGGAGACTATATGGCACTCCTATGAACTTACAACTTGGCCTATTCCTACCAGATGTAAAGCTCACTGTACCAGAGTTATGGCTTTTTTCTGCAGTTCCTCTGCAAGGTCTTTGTAAGGTTGCCATGTAGTCACAGCCATTCATATTTATACAACATTAAAAAGCTTGATTGCGGTGCCAGGGCTGATGCTCAATTTGGATGTGCTGTTCTCTCCATTCTTCAGTGACCTGACCCACCATCCTTTGGTAAACTTCAATCACCCATATGTGAGGGACACATACCATAATAAAAGATAACAGGTTGCTTACTTGTAACTTTAGTCCTTTAGGTGGTCATCCGTGTCCTCACACAACCCACACTACCTCCCTCTTTTCAGGTCCCTCTGTGTTTCGTGACTGACTTTGAAACTGAGGGAAACATGCATGGTAGATGGAAGGTGGGGTTTTCCCCAAGCTACTCAGCTGTAGAAAATTTTTGGAATCATAGAGTTGGAAGAGACCACAAGGGCCATTCAGTCCAGCCCCCTGCCATGCAGGAAATCTCAAGCATCCCTGACAGATGGCCATCCAGCCTCTGTTTAAACACCTCTGAGGAAGGAGACTCAACTGCACTCCAAGGAGGGAGTGTGTTCCACTGTCGAACAGCCCTTACTGTCAGGAAGTTGTTCCTAATGTTGAGGTGGAATCTCTTTTCCTTCAGCTTGCATCCATTGTTCCGGGTCCTGTTCTCTGGAGCAGCAGAAAACAAGCTAGCTCCCTCCTCAGTATGACATCCCTTCAATTATTTAAACAGGGCTATCATATCACCTCTTAACCTTTTCTTCTCCAGGCTAAAAATCTCCAGCTGCCTAAGTTGTTCCTTATAGGGCATGGGTTCCAGACCCTTCATCATTTTAGTCGCCCTCCTTTGGATATGCTCCAGTTTCTCAATATCCTTTTAAATTTTTTAATGGAGGCTCTGAGCCGGTATGAAAACCTATTTGTGTGAGGGCACAGGTGACCACTTGAAGAAGCACAGTTACAAGTAAGCAACCTGTCCTTCCAAGTAGGACATCTTTTACGTGCAGGAAGTCAAACAAGACTTCAGTCTCTGCCATCCAGGCTGACAGGTTCCCTGTAGGCTTCAGTGAATAAGGGGAAGCATGGAAAACCCTTGCTCTAATACTGTATATTCTGATTAAGGGAACATATTATATGATTGCAATGCCAAAACTAGAAAGTTAACCTTTGAGAATGTTAACGGTTTCTTCCTCCCTCAATGGATCTGGCTCCTCTCTGTAAGTCTTTGGCAGGGGGAACTATGTGTCTGCTGGCTGTAACACTGCCAATATCAAGAAATTACCTTAGAGTTTCTCTTGGGTGCAATCAAGAAAGCATCTGAGTATTTCTTTATGAGAATTTATGGAATCCCTAACTGGAATGTAGAGTTGAATGCCTATCTAACTGTCCATGAGGTACAACTAAAACATCTTATAGTTAATTGGGTAGGTAGAAACCCTTTAATCAGATATCTGAAATCTTCTGTACCCCTACCAAATTGATAGGATTGATAGTCCTACAATCTCTTCACTTAAACTACTTCTTAAGTCTCATAAAGAACCAAGAAAAGGCTTGAAGGTTCTTTATTTTTTATCAGATAGCCTGAGGAGCACTGTACTAAAAGAAACAAACCCCTGTATACCTTAGTCATTTATTTTAGAATTGTAGCAATCTGAAGGAGCTAATAGTTCTCCTGTTACTGCCATTGACAATGCTAGGGAGATTATTGCATTAGCTTTGCTGCTGGGATCGACTCAGGATGTAACTTTCTTGTTGTTTGCTGTCTTGAGTCCCTATATTGGGAGAAAGATGGAATATAAATGATGATGATGATGATGATGATGATCAGGCTGCTCTTACTGCATTTGCACATCGCCAGGCAGTATGCAGCCCATATGCAACCCAGGCTTCTCTGGGCTTCTGCACCTTTTCAAGGATGGAAAAGTCCCATTCTTGAAAAGCTGCAAGTGAAGCCTGGGTTGCATACGGGCTGCATAGTGGCTGGCGATGGGTGAATGTGGTAAGATCCGCCTTAAGAAAATTACTGTCTTTGCTGTCTATCTTGGCAGCAAAGCTAAAGATTGAGGGGCTACAACAGAGGAAATAATTGCTCTAAAATGGTGGGTGACTGAGCTAACCAAGCCTACCACCCTTGTCCAACCCTTGGTGGGCTCCTTGATCACAGACCTATCCAGACACTCAAGTGCTGGCATCAGAATATCATCTCCTTTGCTACCATTTCCCAGGTTCTAGAAGCTGAGGGGGCACTTCCCCCACGTGACTATTTGTCGTGCTAATGGCTACATGGGTGCTCAAAGCAGCTGTTTGAGTGACTAGATGTGCTCTTACATGGCCAAGGCAGCCATCTGAGCCAGTCAACCAGCAATATTTCACACTGTGAGCGGACCATTTAGCAGCAAGTGTCATTGCCACTGTAAATTCTGTGGTCAATTTGCTACACTAAGGGCAACTTCTTTACACCATCTTCCCTATGAGTTCAGTTAGAGGGAACAAGGAACCAAAAAGAGAATATTTTTTTAAAAAGCTATTATGAAGAAAAGGAAGTTCATATCATAAAAGACTGAACAGAATAATAATAAGGTAACAGACACAAAGAGCTAGCTAGAAGATGCTCTCTTCTAGGTGACATAAAGGAAGACCAGAGAAAATAATTTTTAGAAATTTGCCTGTCAGGTTAGTGATGGACTTAATACAAACTGTGTGAATTCCTCCTTGCACCAACCAGAAGATGGCCTAGGCATGTACCAAAAAATGCATAAGTTAATCTAATTGTAAACCATGTGAGATTTTGGATTCCCCCCCCCCCAAAAAAACCCCCCCTCTCTCTGTGGCATAATACTAATCACTTAGATGTTTTTTGTTTATCTGTAAAATCAGTTATTTGAACATATATGGGGCATAGGAGAGCAGGAGTTTGTATTTGCAGGTTATCAAAGCCATCATATAAGTATGTTTTATTTTCAGATTATTTCTCAGGATGAAGCAGATAGAAGAGGAAAAGTTTATGACAAATACATGTGCAGCTTTCTGTTTAATTTGAATAATGGTATGTACTCATTCATTAATCCTTCCATATTGCATTAGTCCATTTAATATATAACATGCCTTAGTGCTACATGGTTTCTAGCCAAGACTTGAGTCACCATAACAGATCAGTAGGGGATTGAGTCTGTTTTGTTTTTAATTATCTGCCTTGATGGGATGGTGGTAGTGGAACAGCAGCTTTATTCTAATAGTTTTGGGCAAGAGTTGAGGAAGCCACATATAACGTTTAAGCAAACCTTGGTAGAGTTTACAGTTAATTAGCAAGCAAAACAGGATACGTTTATTGATGACTAGGGAATATCAAAATGTTTTAAAGAAAGTACCGTAGCAAGAAAAGCTTCAATAGAAATTTATGATGGTGTAGGAAACATTTTTATGTTGTGAAAAGAGGACTTTCTTGCTAATCCACACTATCTACAAATCAAACCAGTGACTAAAGCATAATAAGTGTAGTAACACACTTGAAAAGCTTGTCCTGCTAAGCAAACTACTCCAGTAAATATTCTAACAGCTTTTTTTTTTTAAATTTAGATTTTGTGGTTGATGCAACACGGAAAGGTAACAAAATAAGATTTGCAAACCATTCAGTCAATCCCAACTGCTATGCAAAAGGTGAACATTTACACATTTTACAGCAGTTCAGCAAGATATGTAATTCAAGCAGATTTTAAAATAACTCTCCTTTTTTGCAGTCATGATGGTTAATGGAGATCACAGAATAGGCATATTTGCTAAGAGAGCCATTCAGACTGGTGAAGAACTGTTTTTTGATTACAGGTAGGTTACAACATATTTACTCTTAACTTCATTTTAAAAAGACAGTGTTTCTTATTCAGATGTGTTTCATGTTTAGATTGTGAGAGTTCTAACTTGCTTAACCTGCTACTCCTACAGACAGAAATTGAATCCGATAATCTTAAGAACTGGAGGGCATCACAAGGGCCATATAGTCCAACATCCTGCCATGCAGGAATACACAACGAAAGCACTCTTGAAAGATGGTCATTGAACCTATTTAAAGACCACCAAAAACAGTCTACCACTCTCCAAGGGTTATGAGTTTAACTGTCTGCCACAGTGCAGTGTAGCATGATGGGTAGGTTATAGAATTGTGGGATGCAAGAGGAATTAGTGTTTATTTCTGTATTGTTTGTGGGTCTAAAAGGATACACTAGTCAGTTTATTTGAAAATCCAAATTCAAATGCTTTTGTTTGGTTTCAGATACAGTCAGGCTGATGCCCTCAAGTATGTAGGCATTGAACGAGAAATGGAAATCCCTTGATACCAGCTACCTCTTACAGAACAGCTGCCTTATCTTCAGGAGCTTCAAGTACTGTGGGCAATTTTTTTTGAAGACTGATTTGATGCAATTTGGAGTGCAGAAATTGCAATGTACTGTAACTGTAATTTATAGTGAGAAATTTTTAACAAATTTATTGCCTTCTCACCAGCTGCAATACTTTTTGTACCATTGAAGTTTTGCAATAATGCAGTGTGGTACATTTTTGAATCTTGAATAATAAAGGATACTTGAACTTTGAATTCAGAAGGTCTACCCCTATTTTTAAACAAGGCTGGCATAAATGTTTAGAAATATTTCCACAATGTGGTACATGTATTCTTTGTGAAAGCTCATTGCTTGAGTAGAGTATACAACCATGACAGAGCAAAACTTTTCTTTATTAAAGAAAGCTATGGCCATTCCAGCCTGCAACTGTCTCCTGAAGCTGTAATGAGTCTGAGGAAGTTGACTTAAGTCTATGAAAGCTCATGCTGCCAAGTTCTTTCTTTCAGTTGGTCTCAAAGGTACTACAAGATCTGTCTACAAACTGATTTCACAAACTAGCACAGCTATAGCTTTCAATTAGTCTACTTGAACTGTCTTACCTCTTACAAGCAATGACTACTTAGAGTAACAGCTAGGTAGTTTTGAAGTTAATGTACCTTCCTTAGCCTGTGTGCTGTTGTGAAAGCTGGGTTCAAACCTATGTTTATGCAGGTCATCCAGTCACTGTCTCTCAGTTTAAGCCTAAAGATCTTCAACATGGCATACTCCCCCCCCCAATATCCTGCTATATTGCTATAGTTGCCATGTTGATTTTCCTAGAGTGTTTTTTAGTGGACTGTCCACTATGAGGAAATGTGGTGCTTGGCTTGGAAATGCACTCACATGCCTGTTTAACAAAAAAGTTAATGCAGCTGGTTTTTGTCAAAGAGTGTGTGTGTGTGTCCCTCAGACATGAAAATGGCTAAATCAGAATTCAGTTAACTTGCTAATTGGAGAGATTCAGTTAACTTGCTAAGTGGAGAGATAATGTGTTTCAGTGATATGGATTCAATCTTATATGGAAAATATTCAACCAATGTAAGCATAATAAGCTTACATTTCCTCTAACTGCATAGAGTAGTGATGGGCAAACTTTTAAAGATCTGCATTGTGTTTTGCTTTGAAGTCACTCTGTAATTTTGAAAGCAAAACAATACCCAGTTCATCTGGCTTTCATAATCATTATATCTTTTATTTAACATTTAAGAAAGATAACTCATGGAACTTAACAATAAAACCAAATGCAACTTGTACAGAAATTTTTAATTTTTTTTATTTATCACACATTAAAAAATGAAACACACTATACAAATATTTTTCATAGCACATAACACATGGGCCCAAATCAAATTCTTCTGAAGTGCTGCCAACATGTGTAAGTGCTGCCTGGAGCAACAGCTTTTTGTTGTATAGCCAATGTATTGATTTAAATGCAGTAGCATGCAACCTCCAGTGGAGAAGGTTTCAGATTCCATTCTGTTCTTAAATTAGGTTAAATGGCATTGGTGTCCATATTTACATATTTGAAATGTATCAATCCTGAGCAGGTCTGATGTAATTCCAAGACTGGTGGACAGAAGTCCTGGTCTCAGTTGTAAAAATGGAGGTCCAGACAGCAGCAGGCCACCAAGTTCTGTTTTCACTCTTTCAATCGCATAACTATCTGACTGTCACACAGCTGTTTAAAACCGTTAAGCCAAGTAACTGTAGGTGTCCTTCTCACCATCCACACGCTCCAAGTACTCCTTCTCTATTAGAATGTCAATACATTTCTGAAAATGCAAAGAAAGATAATGGAAGAGCTGCTATGTACACTTTTTCCACAATAATTTCTGCAGATAGATAAGCATTCCAGATCTAAAAACCTTAAGATAAGATCCTACATGGTTGAGCATAGCATAAGGGTTCTACGTGTGGAATTTTGCTTCAGCTCCCATCACCACCCCCAAAGCTCACTGTCGTGCTGCAATAGCTCCTCGCGTAGCCATTCAATTGCTAATGGAGGGCTCTGTGGATCAAAGGAACATCTGGCTATATCTCCATAGCCAGATGCAGACCAGAGGATAACTTCCACCAAGATCTGCCAGGGTCCTGCATAGGTCTCAGTAAATGAATGTTATTAGTTTCCATTAGGCTATGCAGCTGCTTTTCTAATCCCCCTGCTATTCTCCATCAGTAACAATATGTTTGGGGGTGGGTGGGCTTTACACATTGTGGAAGAATGGGAATACCAACTTCCACAATGAAGCAAGAAAGAAAAAATATATATGCACGTATAAAGTGGGCTTAATGCTTTTGAATGGCACTAATAGGATTCAAACTCAGTGTTTATGAAATTTTAACTGTTTTGTTAAATGTAGAAGCCCAGTAAATGTGATTTAGAAAGGGATAGAGCGGTGGTTAGGAAAAAAGGCAATGGTGTAATAAAGGAGTCCCTTGAAATGAATGTCTAATCATAACTGACTGTAGGAGGCGGTGCTCTGTTACTAAACCAAAGAGCCAGCATTTTCCGAGGACTGAACTGGTAATCATGTGTCCAGCATGACTGCACCGAACACTGTTACCTTCCTGCAGAAATGGTACCTATTTATCTACTTGCATTTACATGCTTTTGAACTGTTAAATTCGCAGAAGCTGGGACTAGTGACAGGAGCTCACTTGGGCCTCGAACTGCCAACCTTTCTATCTTCCAATCGTCAGAAATGGCATCTTAACCACTAAACCACCACATCCCATGGCATAGTCTCTATAGTACCACAAACTTGGATAAAAATAAATGGTCAGTGTAGTGCTTCATGTGTCCTGGATAGCAGAGAAAAGGTATTCAAAGAAAAGGTGAATCACAGAGAACTGGAGAAAAAGAACAGCTGAAATTTTTTTTGCCCCCAAAATCATCTGAGGGCATGGGGCAAATCTCCACATTATGTGCCCCACTGGGTGATGTAGGCTCAGAACAGCCCTCCCTTTTTTTAAACCAAGTGTTGTTAAGAAAGGCCTCATGCCTTGGTCTAAAATGGCCCAGGAGGACTCCAAAATTTGGTGAAAGGCTCCCTTAAGGGTGTTTGGGGACAAAAATGTTTTGATATTTTTGTCAGCAAGAGCAGTACAGCACAGAGCTATGGCCCTCCAAGGTCTCAGTCACACCACTCCTGCTTTAAAATGTCAATGAACGTTTTATGCCAAAACTATAATGAAATTTCTTAAAACTACTCCTGCCTCTGCACATAAACACTGCATTTACAGTAATACAGTACAGTGTTCTGTTTACTCATACTTTCTTTACAAATGTGCACTTCAGGATTTGCATAACTGAGAACAAGAGTTTGCTCTTTCCCACCATTGTTGCACTGTATTTCACACATACCTTTATTACTGGTACTCGTGGCTTGAATCGTGAGGACAGCTGTGTAAGCACTTCTCCAAGCAATTGCTGGTGTTTAAGGACCTTTCTCATCTTCATAATCCTTACAATTGCAGCCTAAGAAGCAAAGGAAAGATTCCTGATTTTTAGGAATATAGTGACATTTTACATTACCGGTAATTGATTTTTACCACAAATACCTGATCACATGCAGAAAATGTACAGAATTGATCTTTCTTCACTGGAATATTGGTGCTTATAGTGAAACACAAACCAGCTACTTAGTGAAATATACAGTACTTAAATAAGTAACTTCTCCTAGCCTGATCTCCCCAAACATGATGAAAACATCATTTATCCAAGCTCTGATCACAGGCAGAATAGACCTCCTCCCAAGGCAGCTTGGGAGGATGGTCAGTAAAGTAGATTAGGGGGAATTATGATCATGGCAATAGTGTCACAATTGTGACTAAATAGTAACTGTGAATATGGAATAGTTACCTATCTAATCCTTAATTATTCCATATGCATGATCATTGCTTAGAACTGACACAACTGTAACCCCCCCCCAATCCACTTTACTGGGTATCAGCTCATGGAAGTCCATTATTTTAATAACTGGAGCATGGATAAATGCTGTTTCTGTCAGGTTTAGAGGAGTCAGGCAAGGAGGGGTTACTATGTTGTATACAGTAGCCTCTACCAATTCCTCTACCAATTGCCCCCCCCCTGCAAAAATGGCAACTCACAATATTCAAGCCCCACTGAAAATAATGGTTTGTGAGCCCAAAGCACATGCTGCCATTTTATCCCTCCCTGCTTGTCCCTCCTGTAAAGAGCAAAATCGCAGACTCCAAGTCTGTGAAAAAGGAAGGACAAGTGCACTTACCTAAGAAGTGTACTTACCTAAGAAGCTGATGCAAAATACTCGCCATTTACATTACATATAAATTCTCAACAAAATAACTCACCATTTACACACAATCTTACAAAGATCTGAATCAGATTATAAAAACCCGGTTCCTTTAGACAGCCATGACATATAAAATATTTCCATGTTCAGTGTCTGAATTCAAGTTAAGAAATCTGGCAACTGCCTTCCCTCAAATCTATAAGGAGGGTAAGACGCCCCTTCAGACCTCTGCAGCAGAGAGCTGGTCGAAAGGTTAAAACAATAAAAATGAGTTTATACCAGAAAGCCTGCCTCTCCCCCTACAAGTAAGTAATTTGCTCCCTTAAGAAAAAGGGACATTGGCTCTTACTTGTGACATGTCCATTTCCAGTAGATAAGAGCCCCACTTCCTGTAGTTTGGGTTACGCTCTGCCCACTCACTCCAATAGGCAGGAAGTAAAGAGAGAGCTTCTGGTGACCCCACGTGGGTGGAGCTAACCCTAGAAGGCCAGTCGTACAACAGCCGAATGCTCCAGAAAAAAACCGTAACAATTTATTTGGATATCAAACTATAGAGAATTGGACGGCAACAGAGACAGCCAGTGAGCAATCTAGCTTGTTCCCCATAGGGAAGCACTATGTGGAGATGAACCATCATTATGCCAGCACCCCTGAGGGTGGGCCAGGATGTGGGGCTATTATCTACGGGAAACGGACATATCACAGGTAAGAGCCAATGTCCCTTTTCCCAGGAGATAAGACCCCTACATCCTGTAGTTTGGGATTTACCAAAGCTGATTTAATAAGGTGGGCGGTACTGGCCCTTCAGAGACAAGGTTTGACCACCTGCTGTAAGAACCTGCTGTCAACAGCAGCCTCAGCCAAGCCAAGCTGTCAAGCTAGTGATGCCTAACAAGTTTGTATGGTGGCTGCCATGTGGCCACCCTGATGGTTTTTGCTATAGGACCTATGATGGCTAGAGGCGCTCATGCACCTGAACTCTTTGGCATGGGTGACTTGGTTTATGGTAGTAACCTCTCAAGGATTCAAGGCAGGTAGTAATGTAGGGCCTGATCCACCTAATAGGTATGGAGGCTGATGCCTTCTTGCCCATGGAATAGGGCTAAAAGGAAACAAAGTGGGTGTCAGAGGAACAAAAGCTGTTTGTCCTCTATGGGTGGCTGGTTCAGCAGCATGGTGTATGTTTTATATTCTGTCCAATGACTGGGAGAATAAAGTAGAAGGCTGGGGGGGATATGATTGTGAACTCTGAGGAAGCTAGAGCTCACCCTGAGGGTGGGGTCTGGGTTTGGCTGAATTGCCATGGAATCAGTTGTAATAACATTTAGCTGCTAGTGTGATAGCAGGACCCCAAGCTCAGTCCCCCAATGTGTCAAAGGGGCAGCAATCAGGAGGGGCCCCAACCAGGCAAATACTGGAGAGATCTTCCTTAGGAACTAAGACAGTCAGCATCCTCAGGACCATGTATAAATCCCAGAGCAGAAACGATGTTCTGTAGGCAAGGCATCAACAAGTCACCTGAGGAGTCTCTGACCATGGAGATGGGATGCTATCCCATCCTGACCTCTTGCCTGTGTCACAACAGTGAGGTTAAAAGTGTAGTTTGTTTATGGCTGTGGTGGCCTTAGGCCCCCGGCCATGTCTTTCTGGAAGAATTTCAATAAGGAGAAGTCCGAGGGTTTCAGGGAGTCCTGAAGCACCTCCATGCTAACTAATGTGTTACAGAACAGTGTTTCCCAGGCTATCTTGTCTGAGGAAACAGCAGTTGTTTATATTGTTTTATGGGAGTTTAACAGGAGTAGCAGTTCTGGCCAAGGGACTGTCACTTCAACTAATATTGGTATAGAGAGATGGAGAGAGACCAGGCATGTCAGGCATGGGAGCCCTTTGTTTCATGGCCCAATCCTAGGATTATGGTGGATGATGTGATCAATCAGAACGGAACCTGATCCAATCTAGACCTATGCCAGCTTCCACCCTTTCACTGATTACCTTGTCAACTGGATATAGCAATGAAAGTGATATTAAGATGATTTAACTTGGAGCAATGAAGATTTACCATTCTGAAAGAGGAATGTTAATGTCTGACCACCAACTAATATTTCAGTTCTTTACTGGAGTTCTTTACTGGAACATCTGTGCACTTGTGTAAAATAAGACTAATTCCATGGGTAGATAAGGGAGACACTGGTTTAACCCTTATCTCGCAGACATTAGTGAGTTCATGCAGAAGCATGGATGTACTCCGTGTTAGCAGGGCCTGTTGTCAGAATTAAGTCTGATTTCATCTGAGGGTGAACTTGCCTAGAGACTTAAAAAATCACCCAACTCCATGTAGCAGACTATCATCAACCTATAGGAAGACTGAGGGGTCTCCCGGTTGAATGAACTGCTGATTAAGGAATCATGAAATGGTAACAGAGGGCTTGGATAACTCTCTGGTATGTAATTTCGAGGAGAGAATTTTCTCCACAAAAAAGATCTGTCAAAGGGAAACAAACCTAAATTTTGAATAGTACAGAAGGCCCTCGATATGCACTGGAGTTGGTTTCAGGACTTTGCATGGATACCAAATCCATGGAAGCTCAAGTCACATAAAATATAATGGCATAGTAAAATGGAGTCTCCTATATAAAATAGTAAAAATAGTAAAATCACACTTTGGTGTGTGTATGTTTGTTTTGAATACACACACACACACACACACAAGCTGTGGGCATATAGATGGCTGCTGTAAGTCCCTATATGGAGCTGTATGGTATATTAAATCTGAACACATGTGCTAGCAGAAAACAAGGCATAGGCACTAGGAAGTCCATTTTACCAGCCTCAGAAGGCAGTGGACAATGGTGTTATTTGGACCAGACCCACACAGCAGCTAATCTTATAACAATAGAATCATAGAGTTGGAAGAGACCACAAGGGCCATCACGTCCAACCCCCTGCCATGCAGGAAATCACGATCAAAGCATGCCCAACAGTATGCAAAGGAATCTTGTAGTACCTTGAGACCAACTAAAAGGAAGAGATTGGCAGCATGAACCTTCATGGCCTTGAGCCCAGTTCATCATATGCATGATAGATCTTGTCACTACCAAGCCAGGGAGCAGTTGAATGGCAAGCCCATCAGCAGACATTCTTATTTAAAATGTAACTATCTAGACAAGGTAAGAGGTACTTGTGTTGTTCTTTGTGGCAGACCCCTCAGGGCTCTACAGGATGTCTGAATGGGATTTGAAGCAACCCCTTAGCAGAAAAACCTGATTATATTGTTTTAAAACACTCATGGAGGAAGGGGGGTTTCTCCCCCAACGGAGAGGAGGCTGTTTGTTTCTGATTAAGAATTTTTCTTAACCCCCTGTATTAGTGAGAACCATCTCATAGAAGAAACTGTATTTTTAGTTTCTTCCCTTTAACAGACATCTCTCCTATGAAAGAAGGGAAGGAGAAGGGAGCCAGCTCTCCTGAGGTTAGCTGACTGAGGTTCCCTGTGTGGAGCTTGGTTGGTCACATTAATCCAATATATCTATCACCTCATATGAGATGATTTTTAAAAAAAGATTTTCAATGGTGATTACAGATCCACTGAGTGTCCCAATAAGGGAAGTATTTTTCTCCTTTCTTGAGTCACCCTGATCATTAGACTTTAAAAAATCTGTATTGTTAAAGCCCTATTGTGCAGACTCCAAGCTTATGGACTAACCGTAATAAAATGAACACCAGAAAAGTTAATCAGTATCTCTTGTAAATCTGAGCCCCCAGACCCGTTGCTGTGGGGGTACTCACCTCCTTTATTTGCCCTATCAAGGGAGGCTACCTGGGCAGCAGCTTCTTCCAGGCAGTGAGGAACCTGCTCTTAAGTTAGCAGTGACTGAAGACCATTGCTAATCATGGGTAGATAGCTGCATATGGCCTGTAGTGTAGCCCTGATATTCACAGGGCATTTTGTTTTATTTATGTTTGAAACAGCCCCAACTTCAAGCTGGGGTTTAGAAGCTTAGCCCTTTCAATCTCAAGCAGGCTTTATAGTAACCTGGCTGCATTATAGAAGCTGGCTTGTTCCTCAACTCCCTTCCCACTTGCAAAGGTAGCTGGGAAGGGCAGAGGGGGCTGCTATGGGACATGGCTCCTCATTTAACTGATACATGTCTGGATTCTAAGGTAGGATCAACTGATGGAGAGGAGAGGCCAAGGGCCCCAACTGCTCTCCTCAAGAGCTCCACAGTTTGGGGCAGCCTAACACAATTGGGCGTGTAGGGAACTCTCTCCCCATCCTTCCCACAAGTGTCCACCCCCCTTTTTTGAGGAGGGAATGCAGGAGGATTTGTATCCATGTTCTCTCTCAGAAAATCACAGAGTTGGAAGATACCCCAAGGGCCATCCAGTCCAACCCCATTCTGCCATGCAGGAACTCTCAATCAAAGCATATCTAACAGATGGCCCTCCAGCCTCTGTTTAGAAGTGGGTGGCAGAGGCCATGCTCCCTCTGATGAGGACATGAAGCCATTTTTGCTTTTTGTGGGATGCTCTGTGGCAGTCAAAAAAGACCATTTTAGTGTTGGAAGCTTCAGCACCTGCTGGGCCCTGTATAGCTTCTTTTAAAGCCATGCAGCCAAGATGTCCACTGTGTATGCCAGAGGAGAAGTCATCTTCCTCCTTTCACATCATCTCATCATAAGAATCAAAAGGGAATGTGCAGCAACCCTAGCAACACTACCATATGTTTCGCAGGCTGCAATAGGATCTCCCAAAACTGTTGGGGTACTGGGTGCCATTGGGGACAGAGATGGGAAGGAAGGGGAGACCAAGAGCTTATCCCCCCATCTGCCCTCCTGGCAGAGTCCCAAACCTTATGCTTATTATTATTATTATTAACCCTTATTTATAAAGCGCTGTAAATTTACACAGCGCTGTACATACAATCTTTTTAATTGGACGGTTCCCTTCCCTCAGGCTTACAATCTAAAAAGACACGACACAAAGGGAGTGGTGGTGGGGAAGGGGCCTCTCTAGTAGGATACTACATATAAAATACATAGCAATACAGGAAATGATTCAATAAAGCAGGCAACAAAAGAACATCAAATAGCAAGTGACAATTATGCAGTGCCTGGGAACGCTTCCCTGAATAGGATGGTCTTCAACTCTGTTTTGAAGCTGGTTAAAGAGGTGATGGCTCTTGTTCGTGGGGGAAGAAGGTTCCAGGAGTGAGGGGCAGCGAGTGAAAAGAGGCGAATCCGAGATGGGGCAGAGGAAATCCTGGGCTGAGACAGCAGACCTTGACTACCAGAACCGAGGGCCTGAGTGGGAAGGTGAGGAAAAATAAGGTCTGATAAGTAAGGACGGGCCAGTCCATGGAGGGCTTTAAATGTCGACAGCAGGCGCTTATACTGAATGCGGAAAGGGAGGGGGAGCCAGTGAAGGGATGCCAACACAGGAGAGATGTGGTCAGAGCGGTGGGCTGATATGATAATGCGTGCAGCTGAATGCTGGACAGAAATTAAAGGACGGAGGTGAGAGAGAGGAAGCCCAGCCAGAAGGATGTTACAGTAATCAAGTCGTGAGACCACTAGGGCATGGACCAGGATCTTGGCAGTAGAGGCGGAGATATAAGGTCGGATTTTAGCAATATTGTACAAAAAGAATCTACAAGCCTTGGCTGTGGTCTGGATCTGAGGGATACACGACAAAGAAGAATCAAAGATAAAACCAAGACTGCGGGCTTGCTGGACTGGTTGAATAGAAATGTTTTCCACAGAGACAGAAAAGGAGTGTTGAAGGGTGGGCTTAGGAGGAAAGACAAGAAGCTCCATCTTGGACATGTTGAGCTTCAAACGCTGATGGTGCATCCACTGCGAGACAGCTGTGAGACAAGATGAGACTTGCTGTTCAAGCCTTGGAGAAAGGTCAGGGGTGGAAAGATACAACTGGGTGTCATTGGCACCAAAGGAAATACCATAAGAGCTAATGAGTTTTCCTAAGGACAGTGTGTAGAGAGAAAACAGAAGGGGACCCAGAACAGAGCCCTGAAGAACTCCAGCAGATAAGGGAACAGGAGAAGAAGTCTGACCACCTGCAACTACTGCAAAAGATCTGCCAGACAAGTAAAATCTAAACCAGTCAAGAACAGAGTCTGAGAACCCAAGGCCAGAGAGTATGTCAATTAGGAGACAGTGATCAACAGTGTCAAAGGCTGCAGACAAATCGAGAAGGATGAGAACAGAGTAAAGGCAGTAAAGGCCTTGGCCTGTAAAAGGTCATTCGAGATCTTAGTGAGAGCTGTCTCTGTAGAATGCCTTGGGCGGAAACCAGACTGAAAAGGATCGAGGATGGAGTTGGCTTCAAGAAACTCAAGACAGCGAGAATAAACAACCCATTCCAAAACCTTAGAAAGAAAGGGAAGAAGAGAAATTGGGCAATAGCTAGACAAAGAGGAGGGGTCAAGGGAAGGTTTTTTCAGAATTGGGGAAATGAGAGCATGTTTGAAGTCTGACGGGAAGGAGCCTGGAGAGAGAGAGAGATTGAAGATACGGAGAAGCGAGGGCAGAAATGCTAGGCATAGTGGCTGCAGTGGCAATGGCACAGGCCTCCTGGCAATGCCTGCCCTGAGCGAGGGCATTAGATCTAGCAAAAGTTCCTTGGAGGCTAGAGAGAAAGGGCCCCTGGTACTCACCCCTTCTCCTGTGTATTCTGGCTGGCTTGTCTCTCTGACCTTGGCCCTGCTTCAGGCTGGGCAGAGGTGCTGCAGAAAAACGCTTTGCCATGGCTTTTGGCTGGCCTGTCCTCTGAACCTGGGCCCTAAACGGGCTGGGCAGAGATGCTGAGAAGGGAAGTTTCCATAACTTCTGGCCCCTCACCATCTGTTCCCACGGTTCCCATGTGCTGCAAAGCTGTTTGCAGAAATCTCCTGTGCTCCCACCATGAAAGGAGGGCAGCTTTGGAGGAAAGAAAGAGTCATAGGCAAAGCCAAGACCTTTCTCCAATCTTGGGAGCCCTTGCCATATTAAGTCTTTCTTCATGCTTCCAAGGCAGCAAGAGAAACGAAGAGAAGGACTGGAGTGGCTGTAGCGAAGAAATTGCAGAGCAACAGTAAACATCCTACTGGAGTGACAGGCAGGACAAGACTGGCCTACTAGGGTTAGCTCCACCCACATGGGGTCACCAGAAGGTCTCTCTCTTTACTTCCTGCCTATTGGAGTGAGTGGGAGGAGCATAACCCAAACTACAGGTCTTATCTACTTGGAAAATCAATGGCAGAAGGCATACTTTGCACACAGGATCCATGTTCAAGTCCTGGCACATTTAGGATATTTCCAGCTCTCAGGACTTCACAATTGGCTACATAATAATGGTTCAACTAGCATTTCCATTCTTAAGTCTATGTCAACAGCCATTCCATTTTTAACATCAACCCATCTACCATTACTATGCTATGTATACAGCAGCTTAAATTGTTGATAATCCTCTGCTATTAAGAGTTGCCTGTCACATCAACAGTGAGGGCAAGGAATTTTATGGAATTTCAAGTCATAAAATTCCTTGCCACTTCCCTAATATCCACAACAAGAAGGCTGCTAATCAGAAATACACACTCCAGAGAAGTACCAAGATTCTCTATTAAAAGCAAAAATTTTACTGAATTCTGCCAGCCACGCGGAAACAATAATAAGACCTTCAGCTCATGGACTGAGTTTCTATCACCTACTGCAGTTACCTGGATCAGTAGTTTCCTGTCTTCCTCTATATTTTTGTGTGTAGTTTCCTGTTCCTGTTTCTGCTCAGTTTTCATTGGCACATTTATGTTCACTCGCAGTTTTTTGCTGTGAAGAAGTGAGGCAAATAATCAATTTTACTCTAAGGGGTAGGGAACTGAAGTGCGGCTGGGGCTGCATTCAGGCATCTGGAACTACTCAAGGGACCACACTATATTTTAAAAACACATTTTTAAATTTATTTAAAAAAACTAAACCAGTCATTTTTAGAGTGATTAATTTTAAAGCAGGACAGCAGTGAGGGGGAAAGGAGAGGATGGGAGTGTTTGCAACCAAGGGATGAGATTTTAAACTGGACTAGAGTGGGTGAGAGTTAGAAAAAGGAGGTGGCGATGTTTGCAAGGGACAAGGTTTTAAAGTAAAGCTAGTCTGAGTAAGGGGATGGAGGCAGGAGGTAGCAGCATTTGCAAGTGAAGAATGAGGTTTTAAGCAGGGATTGGAAGGAGTGAGGGAATGGAAGGAAGGACAAGGAGCATTTGCTAGCAAGGAACCAAATTTTAAACTGGGATAGGAGGAGGTGGAAGTGTTTGCAAGGAATGGACAAGATTTTAAGCTGGGACTGGAATGAGTGGGGAGATGGAAAGGAGCAGTTGAGAGATTTTAAATCAGGACTGAAGGGAAGTGAACAAAGGCGCCTATTAGTTTTTGCAAGGGATGAGATTTTAAGGTGAGACTGGAATGGGTGAAGGGCATGGATGAGGGGGAGTGGGCACTTGCATAGCATTTCATTGCCACAGCAAGAGAAGGCTTGTCTACACAAAGGCACAACAAGCATTTTTAGTTGTTTAAAGTATTGAAGTTTCTCCACTTTGCACAGGAGGCTCCAGAGGGGTGTGTGGACTTTTGGTCTGATGGCCCTGGACCACATCTTGCACATCTCTGCTCTAAAGGCATAAATAAAAGCTATAGAAATTCTTAAAAAGTTTTATATTGACAATAAATATTTCGGTAACTAGTGCTAGTTTCATACTACTAACTACAAAAAGGTCATTTACAACCACAATAGTCACCTATTAACCTACAAAATTTGACTGAAAATAGAGACAACTAATACTTTGAAGGCTTATGGTTGTCAAAATTAACAATTACAAGCGATATTAATCCACCAGAAATTACCATTTATAAGATTTTAAATACATTTTTAATGCTTTATAGTCTTGTAGCCAGCTCCCATTCTGACTTCAAATTCTGCTTACTGAGTTTTTTTTCTCTCCATTCAGCCTAGAAAGACTACACTTTTAAACCTATCTTTTATGTCTTGGAGATAAGATATTGCATGATTATAAAATAGTCCAAGATGACCCTAAAACATGTGTCCCTTTTCCTTTTGCAGTACGTTAGTAAGGAAGACATGTTAAAATGTGCTTGTTGTGTTCTTTCTTGCAAAGAATGCTAAGAAAACAGATTTAAAATATGCTTTTTAAAAGGTTTGTTTTTAGAACAAAACTATTCAGTACTTTGTACACCATCATAATCTTTCATAAACCTTAAATTGTGAAACTACACAATTTACCTGAACCCACATCAAAGCAGGTCCAGCATGGCTTTGCAAATGCATGTTTCTAGCATACAGTTGGTATGGTATATTTGTGCATACAATAAATCTGATGTACTGTATATACTCATGCATAAATCTATAAATTTTAGTCAAAAATTGACTCCAAAAACCTGGGTTGACTTATTTATGGACCAATGTAAGTATTGCACTTTAACTCTTATTTTTTTTAAAAGAACCACCTCAGGGTGAAAAGCAAGAACATAATCTGCCCTGGAAGCACTGAGCACCAACAATTATACCTGCTGGAATTTTTAGAAGTTCTTTGGCATTGTTTTCCTTAGCTTCATCCTTTAGATCCTTTGCTACATGCTCTTAAGTTTTACCCTCAACTTATCCTCGAGTTATATCAAAACCCATAATTTTGGCCCCCAAACTTGCTTTCGACTTATACATGAGGTTGATTTATAGTCGAATATATATGGTACATACTGACCTCTATACAATCTGGAGCTTTTCTATTTCTTTTCTGGAACTACTGATAATTCAGAAACCACTGGAAGAAAGGGGAAGATCAGGGAGATCCTGCAGGCCTCAAGCTTTCCTTCCTTTCCTCTTACAAAACTATGACATAATATTCCACATTCTAAAAATACTGCAACAAGATGTTTTTGCACAATTTATAACTTATTCACAAAATGTAACTGGCCTGCTGCAGAAACATGACTTAAGTACCAGCCCTTACTATGGTCAAAAAAGCAATTTGTGATTGCAGCTAGTGTTTGCCAAATAAATATAGCTGATCTAGGTGTACTTCCAGTGAAGCGTTTATTTACTTGCAGTGGTAATAATACTGGAAAAGAACTGAGCATGCTAAACTAAACATGGATATTCTGAATGGATATTCCATGAGCAAGCTCATAATGTGAACTTGGAATTTCATCCATTAAACTGTCAATATGTCTACCCCATAATCCCAAGACTAGGAGCTCCGGAAACTAGTCATGGTTCTGAAAGTTGGTTTATAACTACTTTATTTTCCTTACTTTTTGTAACCAAGAAACAGTTTTATTAAGGTGTCTGGCTTCAACTCCACCTCATCAACATTTGCATTTTCATCCTCTAAAACCTAGGAACAAAAAAGATATCCAATGTAAGAAAAGGTCAACAAATCTTTTCTTAAGCCTGATTTGCAAATAAAGAGAGCACTTACCAGCAACTTTGACTTTAGCAAGATCTGCAGAACTTGTGCCAAAATATCCTAAAATTGGATGGCAAAAAGATAATTAATTCTTTGTGCTTTTTATAATAAGTAGTTTACATACTATGGTCTGAATTTTACTGATAGTCCAAATCAGAATAGACTCATTAAGTCACTTGCTAAATAGTGAACCAAGCCTATGTAAATCCCACTGATTCAAAGGGGCTACTCTAGTTGAGACTAATAATAACATTCAGTCTTATATGCTTTGTAGCTGATGGGAAAGAAAGGAGAAATTTCATTGCACTTAGTTTAATGACTCTGGAAATGTATACAGCTATAGATACACTACACATAAGAAAAGCAAAAATTCTAAATCAAACTCAGCTTCAAGAAAAATGATGTTATACAGCATGTAATATTTTACTTTACTTCTGGATAGATACCAAAAAAGTCAAAAGAGCTGACATTAAGGCACTCGTGCTCCAGCCTGAAAATCAGAGCCCTTTAATTTTGGAGATTTCATTGCATTAATAATGTCTTTCAATTGTCTATTTGGTTATAAAGGCTACAAAAATACCCTGTTTTAAAAATTAAAGCCAAGATTTTCAGAGATGCTATATTTTGCCCTCCACACAACACTATACAGGAAAAAAGACTCCAGGAGGGTAAGAGAAGCAAGACTACCTGAATTTTCTTATGGCCTACAGCAAAAAATAACACTCCTGTCTAATCAAAGCTACAGCTAACACAACAAAAGCTTACCATCTTTATCTGAGTGCTATCTGTCAGCTGCTGAACAGTGTAGGCATCTTCTGTGTTATATTGCAATAGGATTGCCATTTGAAATGTAGATGCCTTAAAAGAAAAGGGCGGACAATTATTATAGTTCAATGAAAATGTAAAGAAAAGCAAGACTTTAAAGCAATTTATCCACGTTCTACACATCCAACACAAATAAAAGCAGAACAAAGACTGTAACTCTGGATGAAGACATTTTTGTTTTCTGTGTGTGTTGAAAAAAAGTCTCCTTCCTCAGAAATATCTGGGTTATGAGTCAAAGTAAAATGGTGCAACTTGCCAAACCCCAGTAGAGTGCTTTAAGGCCCCTAGGGCACACAACCAATAACTCTTCATATGAGTATCTTTTATGAAGAAGGCCAATTCTCAAATGCTTTTAACAAAAACTGATTTTCTGGATACAAGAAGACCTTCTGCAACCATGCATGTTTTTTAATGTGTAAGCTCAAGGAATCCCATACACACACACACACACACAACTTGATAAACCAGACAGGGAGGGAAGAGGAAGTGGAAACTTAAACATTGTATGTACAGAATACTAGATACGATAGGCTATATTTCAGAGGAAGTAACTGGCAAAAACCACCTCTGAACAATACACATGCAAATCACTCCTGCATTTACAGTATATATACAACCAACTTTTTTCCAGGCAAAGCATTCTCTGAAGATGCCAGCCACAGATGCTGGCGAAACATCAGAAAGAAACTCTGCTAGAACATGGCCACATAGCCCGAAAAACCCACAAAAAACCACCTCTGAGTATTCCTCACCTAAGAAAACCCTACAGAATTCATGGGGTTGCTTTAAGTTGACAGGTGGCTTGAAGACACACATAAACCCAAAATGGACAAGATCTCCAGCCCTTTCAGTGACGCTTACTGGTCTTTATTCACATGCTTCCCCAATATTTCTTCAATTGTTCTGTGAGGGACAGAAACTTAAAAAGCATGAACCTGTTATGGGGAAAATATGCAGTGGGTCCTTGTTACCCGCTGGGGTTTGGTTCCAGGGCCCCCAGTGGATAACAAAATACGTGGATGTTCAAGTCCCATTAAATACAATAGCACAGTAAAATGGCGTCCCTTATATGAAGTGGTAAAATACAAATTTGCTATTTGGAATTTATACTTTTTTAGATATTTTCAAGCCGTGGATGCTTGAACCTGTGGATAAAAATCCGTGGATAAGGAGGGCTGACCAGAGACTAGGACCCGGAGCAATGGATGCAAGCTCCAGGAAAAGAGATTCCACCTCAACATTAGGAGGAACTTCCTGACAGTAAGGGCTGTTCGACAGTGGAAGAAACTCCCTCAGAGTGTAATGGAGTCTCCTTCTTTAGAGGTCTTTAAACAGAGGCTAGATGGCCATCTGTTGGGGATGCTTTGATTTAGATTTCCTGCATGGCAGAATGGGGCTGGACTGGATGGTCCTTGCGGTCTCTTCCAACTCTACAATTCTATGAATTCCACAGACAGGACAGGTACCTTAACATTATATCTGTAAAATCTTTCTGCTGACACTAGGTGCACCTTACCTGTAACGTATATCTGTTTTTGAAGCAATTGGTAACCAGTTCTCCTTTGGATAGCTGATACAGCCAGGTCAATTTTCTTCCACTATGGCGACTAGCATAGAAAGCAGTAAATCTCTGGTAGCTGCGCTCCAGCTAAGAAATTCAGGCAGAGAAAAAAATACCATCACACATGTTAGAAATCTCACATTTGAAATCTACCAATCTGGTTTTAAAATTAATTAAGTTAAGTGCCTCCATAGGAAAAACCTATACCACCCCAACAGAAAGGATCTTCTTTGGTTTGTACAGATGAAAGAAGATGAAAAATAACTTTATCCCTGGTTATTTAGAAGGGATTCCTATCTTGTATACAGTGGTGCCTCGGGTTACGAAATTAATTCGTTCCGCCGCGGCGTTCGTAACCCGATTTTTTTCGTAACCCGAAAAAGCCATAGGCGCTAGCGCTAAAAGCCACAATTTCGCGCGAAAAAGCGCCGAAAAGCACCAAAATTTTTTTTCGTAAGCCGGAAAAAAAAAAAAACGTAACCCGGAACAGTTTTTTCCTATGGGATTTTTTCGTATCCCGGGAATTTCGTAAGGCGGTGCTTTCGTATCCCGGGGTACCACTGTATTCAGTAATTAATCCTATTGCGTGAAATACTTTAAGACCACTGTTGATCCTAATAGCAATTTTTAAAAAAGTATTCTATATAATAAAAACTAAAGTATTCTATAGAAACTAAATTTTCTATACAATAAAATCATAAAATAATAATGAATATAAAAATCAATTATAATTCAAGGGCACAGAAACAGCAAATACTATATATACTAGACCATAAGTCTACCAGTTCCTGCTACAGACAGGAGGAGAGAGGTAGCTGAGCAGCCATTTTGAGTGGTGACTGTTTAAATTTTTTTTTAAACTCAAGGGAGAGTGTGCTTTTTGCAGAGGGGATGGAGCTTCAGTGAGTCACATCTGTGAGTCACTAGAGGGCAGAGCTAGCAGACTAGCTCTATATCACTCCTCCTAGAGCCAATTCTTTTTCATCCAAGGAGATCTACTGCAGAGGCAGAGTTGATTGAGCTCACTGCCAGAAATTGGCGAAACATCAGGGGCTTTTATGTTGGTGTTTTCTGGAGGATTCTTTTTTTCAGGAGGAACCACAGTCCTGTTCCAGTAATTTCCTAAGACTTTTCAGTATGGACACTGACGGAATCACAGCAGTCACTTGCAACACTTGTGGGATGTTTGTCTTCTTGCCTACAGAAGTGGAGAACTTCACATGCCCCAAGTGCAAGTTGGTAGCCCTCTTGGAGGAGAAAGTGCAGCAGTTGGAGTCCAGAGTAGCTACACTTCAGCATATTAGGGAGCAGGAGAATTTCCTGGACACAACAGAACTAACAATCCTGGATGAGTACCACGCAGAGGAAGTTGCTGGAGCAGAGGAAATCACTTCACATACACAAGAGGCAGACAGCTGGAGGAATGTCACACAGAGAAGTCGGCCAAGAAGGGATTGTTCTGGGAGCTTGCAGCTAGAGAATCAATTCAAAGCTCTTTCCCTTATCAAGGAGGACAAGGAAGAGCAGCATGGACAGACTTCAGGGACAGAGCAGGGGATCCTGAGAGTCTCACCCAAGAGAAAAGTCGCTGCTAAGTCTTGGAGGAGGCATGTGGTCGTAGTGGCCACAGCCTTCAGAACATCAGAAGGGATTACAAGGCGCTTGGTAAGAAGCTGAAAGGAATGGATGCACAGGTTGTCATCTCGTCTCTTCTGCCAGTTGAAGGGCACAGTCCAGGAAGGGAGAGGAAAATAGCAGATGTGAACAATTGGCTCCACAGTTGGTCTCGCAGATAACAATTTGGATTCTTTGATCATGGGCTGCAGTTCCATGAGGAGGGGCTTCTTGCAATGGACGGGTTGCATCTCACGTCAGTTGGAAGAAATGTTTTTACCAACAGTCTCAAGAACTTGATCAGTAAGGCTTTAAACTGAGTTTTGTGGGGGAGGGAGACAATATTATGGAAGGCGAAAGGGATGGAGAAAATAGTCAAACTGACATAGAGGAAACAAGAAAAAAAGTGCAAGGACCCAATAGTGGGAGGCAGCAAGTAAAGGGGACCCATGGTCTTCAATGTCTCTACACTAATGCACAGAGCAAGATGAACTTGAACTCCTAGTAGAACAAAGCAAATATGATATAATAGGCATCACTGAAACCTGGTGGGATGAGTCTCATAATTGCAATGTGGAAATAGAGGGGTATAACCTTTTTAAGAGAAATAGGCCAAACAGGAAAGGAGGAGGAAGAGCACTATATGTCAGAGATATTTACACCAGTGAAGAGATCCAGGACATCAATTATGGAAGCCAGCTGGAGAGCATCAGGATAAAAATTAAAGGGGAGGGAAACAACAAGGATGTTATGGTGGGAGTCTACTACAGACCCCCAAGTCAGATGGAGGAACTGGATGATGCCTTTCTAGAACAGATGACTACACACAGTCAGAAAGGAGAGATGTAGTAGTGATGGGCGACTTTAACTACCCTGCTATTTGCTGGAAGTCAAACACAGCAAAATCCTCAAGGTCTAGCAAATTCCTCACTTGCCTGGAAGACAATTTCATTGTCCAAAAGGTGAAAGAGGCAACAAGGGGGCCAGCTATTTTAGATCTGATCCTAATCAACAAGGATGACTTGGCTAATGGGGTGCAAGTGGTGGGATCATTAGATGGAAGTGACCCTGTTATCCTGGAGTTTGTTATACAGTGGAAAGGAAAAGCCAGGCATAGTCAGACACGCATTCTAGACTTTAGGAGAGTGAATTTCAGTAAACTTAGAGAAGTATTGAGGGTGATCCTGTTTTCAGAAATACTGAAAGATAAGGGAGTTCAGGATGGATGGGACTTTCTCAAAAGGGAGATACTGAAGGCACAATTTCAAACAGTTCCAGTGAGAAAGAAAAACGAGAGGTGTCTAAAGAAACCAGGTTGGATGACTAAGGAACTTTCAACCGAGCTAAGTTTTAAATGGAACATATATAAGAAATGGAAAAATGGAGAAATCACCAAAGAAGAATTCAAACAAATAGCAAGCACATGTAGGGGTAAATTCAGAAAAGCTAAAGCGCAGAATGAACTCAGGCTTGCTAGACAGGTTAAAAAGAATAAAAAGGGCTTTTTTGGATATGTCCGCAGCAAAAGGAAGAAGAAGGAAATGGTAGGGCCACTGCGTCGAGAAGATGGCAAAATGCTAACAGGGGACAGAGAAAAGGCAGAATTACTCAACACCTTCTTTGCCTCAGTCTTCTCAGAAAAGGAAAAGGGTGCTCAACCTGAGGATAATGGAGCAGAGGACAGAATAGGGGAATTTCAGTACAGAATAAGTAAAGATGAAGAGAAAGCTGTGGATATAGTATATCTTGATTCAAGTAAGGCCTTTGACAAGGTTTCCCATGACATTCTTGCAAACAAGCTTGTAAAATGTGGACTAGACAAAGTAACTGTTACATGGATTTGTAACTGGTTAACCGGCCAAACCCAAAGGGTGCTCAACAATGGGTCCTTTTCATCCTGGAGAGAAGTGACCCGTGGGGTCCCACAGGGCTCTGTCCAGGGGCCAGTGTTATTCAACATCTTTATCAATGACCTGAATGACAGAACTGGGAGCATACTTATCAAATTTGCAGATGACACCAAATTAGGAGGAATAGCTAATACCCCAGAGGACAGGATCAAAATTCAAAAAGACCTGAATAGACTTGAAAGCTGGGCCAAAGCTAACAAAATGAAATTCAACACGGAGAAATGTAAGGTACTGCACTTAGGGCAGAAAAATGAAATGCACAGATATAGGATGGGGGGACACCTGGCTGAATGAGACTACATGTGAAAGAGATCCGGGAGTCCAAGTAGACCACAAGTTGAACTGAGTGAATAGTGCGATGCGCAGCTAAAAAAGGCAATGCAATTTAGGTTGCATCAATAAAAGTATAGTGTCAGATCAAGAGAAGTAATAGTGCCACTGTATGTGCTGCTGGGTCAGGCCCCACCTGGAATATTGTGTCCAGTCTGGGCACCACAATTCAAAAAGAACATTGAGAAACTGGAGAGGGTGACTAAAACGGTGAAGGGTCTGGAAACCATGCCCTGTGAGGAACGACTTAGGGAGCTGGGGATGTTTTGCCTGGAGAAAAGAAGATTAAGAGTGATATGATAGCCCTGTTTAAATATTTGAAGGGGTGTCACATTGAGGAGGGAACAAGCTTTTTTCTGCTGCTCCAAGAACAGGACCAGGAACAATGGATCCAGCTTCAGGAAAGATTCCCATCTTAACATTGGAGAACCTCCTGACAGTAGGACTGTTTGACAGTGGAACAAACTCCCTCGGAGTGTAGTAGAGTCTCCTTCTTTGGAGGTCTTTAAGCAGAGGCTGGCTGGTCATCTGTCAGGGATGCTTTGATTTGGATTTCCTGCATGGCAGGGGGTTGGACTGGATGGCCTTTGCGGTCTCTTCCAATTCTACGATTCTAGGATCCCTGAATGCACCTTTTGTTTATAATTTTCAGGGCATTATTTGGGTTATTGTTTAATTTCTGTTTTTTCAGGGAAATTAGCACATTTGAGGATTTTATTGTTTCTGACATTTTCATTCATTGCTGTTTTTGAAGTACCATTTGTTGTCATGTTTTGTTTAATTGATTATTTTGTTTATTTGTTGAATAAAATAAGATACCAAAGTGGCTTCACAGGGTTGCTATCCTCAGTTTTTCTCCCACTGGACTTAACAACCACGGCTATCAAAGTTTTTTTTCAATGCCAAAGCCAGCTGTTCAGATAATTAGCTTCATCCAAAACCACCAGGGTTTCAACTGACATCAAAACCTCAACAACCTTACCCCACAAAGGGCTATTTATAATGGAGCAATAGTTATTACAATTTTCCTGCTCTACAGAGCACTTAAAGACACACCCTTCAAGGAAGCTTGCATATTGCACTCTTGCAAAGAAGCACTGGCCATCTACTAGGGTCTACTAGATGGCTATGTGACTGTGTAATGTACTAAGAGTACTTCACTGGGATTGAAGAAGCACAAAGTTGTGTTTTCCCTTTTGTTTTGTCAGAGTGGCAACATTACTTGCTCCAGCACAGCCTTGCCCTTTCACAGCTTGCAGCTCATCAGTAAAATAAGGGTCTAACAGACCCTCTATTGTAGCAATCACAAACAAAATGACTAAATCCACTTGTTCAAGCATTTAAAGAGCAAATCACAGACTAAATGCTAAATCAGACAAGACTGCACTCTTAAAGTTCAAAATGTAAATTTAAAATATAAAGTTTAAAATATAAAGGGCTGTCATAGAGAAGAAAGTGCAGATTTGTTCTCTGTTGCCTTGGAGAGGGGGGCCAGGTCAAATGGCTTTAAGTTACAGGACAGGTTTTGATTGAACATTAGGAGGAGCAGTTCAGCAATGGAACTAATTACCGACAGAATTTGTGAGGTCTTTTTCTCTGGACATCTCCCAAAAGAGGCTGGTTAGTTACATACTAGGGATGCTTGGCTGCAGTTCTTGCATTGAGCAGGAAAGGGTTGGACTCGATGATTGTATTAATATGGTATGATACAACTCAGTGAAATACAAGTAACCAGACAACTGCACAATATTCTAATAATTGGGAAGGGGAATAGGAATATACTACAGAAACCAAATACATCTCTGCTTTTTAAAATACTTTGTCAGTAATACCTTGCCTTAATGAGACTTCACTTTTGCCACAGCCTTCCACAATGTTACAGCATCACTATAAACTGAAACACAAGTTTAAAGATTAAAGTAGCCTCACCTCTGAGGGGAGAGCAAATGCACAAGACATTTGGAAGGGCCAGGATCCAGAACTCAGAACCTGTATGCTAAAGTCCACTGGAAACAAAACAAAACAAAACAACAACAACAAAAGAATTATTTAGCTACATATAAGCTACAGCATAAACATGCCTGGAAAAGTTATTTTAAAAACAAAATGGCTTCTGTGCTTTGATCGAAGAAAAAAAAATCTTGGAAAAGATCAAGTAAGTATGTGTTTTGAACTCAGCACATAACAGATTGTTTTTGGAATCACAGTTCTTTTTCAATGAAACCAACTAATAATAAATGATCCAAGTGCACCATTAGTGTGTCTAATATGTATTTAGAAAGTGTGGCACCTTCCTTCACACAGCTCTCCACCTGCTAATCAAAAACACAAACTCTTGTGTAATACAAAAAGCAAGCCATTCATTTTCCCCTATCAACTGTTCCACTTGTGTTATATGTATATAACATATATATTATATGTATATACAGTGTTATGTTATCTCACCTATTCAACAATTCAAGTTTGAAATAAATAGTTATATGTAGTTTACTTACAATCTAATGGCTCTGAATTGGACAAGTGCTTTTTGAACTGTTCATTCAGGTCTTTGCTTACGCCAATATCTTGAAACATTCTCTGAAGCTTTGAGGTGTATTCGAAGCCACAAGCTTGCTGTAAAGAATCACAGAACATTATTGTAAGGTTGTACATTTTTCTACTGCAGGATCTAGTTTCCAAATTCTCCAACACCAGACTTGTGGTGTTACCAAAATGCTAAAACAAGCCCAACCAACTCATTACCTATGAGGTCAGTGGAACAAAAAAGCCTATTTAAAAAATACCTAAGACCAAGAGTCTTCTAGTTACTACTGTTAGTCAGAATACAGTCCAGTAACATGCACTCATCGTTCCCTTGTGGTTTTAAAAAAATTATTACTGATATTTAATTTTTCATATTCTGCTGCAAGTTTTTAATGAAGCATTTTTGGTTGTAATGTTTTGTATTACTCTGTGTATGAAATGAACTGAGTGTTGTCTTTCAAACTAAAAAAGTAGGGCAAAATATTTTGAAATAAACAATACATTTAAATAAAATCCTGGAACAGATCTGAAATCAAGTCACTGCTTGTCAAATAAATTTGATCACATTTTTGAATTAAAAACAAAAATCAGATTGCAGTCATAATACTTAACAGCATTTCTGTTAGACTAAAAGGGTTTTGTGCTTAACAGAATTGTTCCAGTAGAAGCACTATGAAGTTAATTTTTGAACAGGAACTACCGTATATAGTAGTGCATAAGTCAACGCCATGTATAAGTCAATGGCAGGCTTTGGGGCCAAAATCAGGGATTTTGATATGACCCCCAGATACGTCGAGGGTATAATTTGGATCTCAGTACCCTTCCTTCCCCTCCGCAGCCTGGCTCTCCCTTTGGGAGAAAGCCAAGCTAGGGAGGAAACCTCAGAGCCTAGTAGTTGCTCTTCCTCCTCCTCTGCAACTGAGTTGTCCCTTCGGAGAACATGGGGACTGGGGAAAAGCAGGGAGCAAGCGTTTGCTCCCAGAATACCCCCCGATCCCAATGTTCTCCAGATTTTGCAAGTCACTGGGAGTGGGGGAAAGCAGGGAACAAGCGTTTGCTCCCAAGATTCCCCCTGATCCCCGTGTCCTCCAGCCTCTGCAAGACACTGGGACCAGGGAAAAGCAGGGAGCAAGCGTTTGCTCCCAGGATTC
>NC_056527.1:69597572-69643369 GCF_019175285.1 Sceloporus undulatus | reverse complement strand
CCCCCCGATCCCAGTGTCCTCCAGCCTCTGCAGGACACAGGGACTGGGGAAAAGCAGGGAGCAAGCGTTTGCTCCCAGGATTCCCCCCGATCCCAGTGTCCTCCAGCCTCTGCAGGACACAGGGACTGGGGGAAAGCAGGGAGCGTTTGCTTCCAGGATTCCCCCCAATCCCAGTGTCCTCCAGCCTCTGCAGGGCACAGGGACTGAGGAAAAGCAGGGAGCAAGCGTTTGCACACTGGACTTTCCCCAGCTCAGCTGTCCCTTTGTGAAGAAGCTTGCTGGGCAATCCTATTACCATATTGCCCCACATATAAGTCTACCTGGGGGTTGGGGGGTTGGGTCACTTTCTGGGCAAATATTTCTCGACTTATAGTCGAGTATTTACGTTATATGTTTAACCTTCAGGAACTCCAAGTCATTTTCTAGAAGGAAAGCAACTGACACACTGAAAGGTTAGGATGGATGTCTCCAAACTGACGGACCTTCTTTTAATACATAAGAAAGCCACTGAACAAAATTTTTAGGTTTTAGCTTTGTAAGTTTATCAGAGAGAATATTAGTTCAGAGTGAGGGTATACACTTTTTATGCAGGTGGGTTCCAGGTTCATTATTTGTCAGATCCAATTAAAATATATAAAGTGGCAAAGATTTCTTCTTGGTATTTGGAAAATATCAGTAAGAGTTGACATCCTGAGCTACTCAAGTCAGTCCACATAGAGCCATCTCATAGCTACAAGGCTAGAACTATGCTATCTCGGGCACCATTGCAACACTTTAAAGAAGTGCAAAAAAAAAAATCATTTCCTTGTGTGATAGCTAATGTGCACTAATAGATCACCAGGAGCTGCTGCATGACAAAATTGTTAGAGGGTGACACACATCAGGGCAGTTAAGTTGTTTGGTGTTTAATATATTATCTTTGGTGATTCACATCCATTTATTTTATAGAAAATTGGTTAAAAAAAACCATTTTAACAAGTCCTTCCTTAGGTCTGGGGGCTGATCACACACAAAAAACTGTTCTATAGTCATTGGATTCTGGTAATAAGAAACTAAAACTGTAAGAAACCCCGCACTAATTTTATTTTTACTGAACAAAGTACACATGTTTATGGAGACATTTTTGTCAGCTCACAATATATTTATGCATTAACCAGCATTATCTCACACGCTCCTAGAAAAGATGACTAAGGAAAGAAAGGAAAAGGAAAGACAACTCACTTTCAGTTTGGAGATCATGCTTGCTTCAGCATCATCACTAGCACTGTTCTGGTGTACAAGTCGCTTTGCCAACATTTTTGCATAGAATTTCTGGAACACATCTTTGTCTTCAATGTATTTGAAGACAACCATCTGGAAAGAGCATGTATTTTTAGTATTATTTTTAAAAACCAACTACACATATGCAATCTCAACTTATTGAAAAACCAGGGATCTTAGAACCACAGCACTTTTAAAATGTAAGGGACAGTTGGCTACATAAATAATATGATATGTATGAAATGGCTAGATTAACTATTTTGTTATCTTGGAAATCACCGAATCAACATTAAAAAATGATTAGAAAGAGATAATAATGTTGTGGAAAAGGAAAGCGGTTATCAAGTAGTTTAAAAAAGATGAGAAAAAAATCCCCAAAGTTAATCATTGATATAAGTGTTGCTTATGAGTTTCAATGTTTTCTTTCACTTAGCTACATTTATTCGTTGGTTTACTATCAATGGAAAATTGCCACTCTGCTGTTCTGGGTGACTGTAACTTTTTTTGTATATAATGATGTCCCTTGTAAGAAGTCTTAGTTAAGGAGAAATGAGACTAAAAAAATCTGGAAGTTAATAATCAATCATTTTGTATAGAGGTAAAGATTAATATTACTGAAACTGAAAGAAAAGACAGTACAGTCCACCCATGCCATACACAGGCTTGAGCTCACACAGACAACAAGCACAGGGGAACAAAATGGCACGCATTCGTGCACTGCACATGCTGGAGCACGCCACATTAGAATCAACAGGACTTGAGGCCCCATGTTTTTTCGCATATGGGGGGGGGGTCTAGAATGAATCCCTCATGCATACAAAGAGACCACTGTATTAAAATAGATAAGAAGGACCAACACTGATGAAAAAAGAAACTTTTAATTGCCATTATCATTGGTGTTATTTTTTCCCTGTAATGTCACTTTTGTGGATTGTTGTTTTTTATTTTATGTCAATGTTACTGTTATGCTATATCATTTTTACTGTTATTGTCAATACTGTGGTATGTATTTTTCAATTATGCTAAATAAAACTATTAAAAAATAAAATATAAGGGTGTGTGTGGCTTTTCAAGTAATTTCAAATGTATAGCAATTTAGATTTATACAATTATGAGCATCTATGAACCAAAAAAAAAAAAAAAATTGTGGCAAAATATTTCTTATCGTAGTGCACTTTCAAGTCACTTCTGACATATAGCGACCATAAGGCAAACCTGTTATGAGGTTTTCTTAGAAAAAATTGTTCAGAGGGGATTTGTCATTGAATTTCCTTGAGGCTAAGAGAATTTGACTTGTTCAAGGTCACTCAGGCCCTGTACAGGCCAACCTCAAAGGCCGGCTGGGGTTGGAGTCGCGGTGTAGTGCCTACATGATGCATGTCCCAGCTCCGTCCCCAGGGCAGTGTGATACCATGCGCCACACCGCACAGTGTCACGGTGCTCCTCTGGTGTTGTGTCCACACAACACAGGACCAAAGGAGTGCTGTGAAGCCGTGGTGCTGCAGCTATGGCGCTCATTCTAAGGCACAAAAAGGAACCGCTTTCTGTGGCTCCATTTCTCACCCTGGAAAGGCCAGATCGGGGCCATGGCATGCGGTTGCCATGGCCCCGAACTGACTGTCAAAGGGATGGCTGGAGGCCGCCCCTTCAGGACTTTGTGCACAGCCCCAAAGTGGGCTTTCATGGCTGAGGAAGAACTTCAACCCTGATTCTCCAGATTTTTGCTCTGACACTGGTTCTCATGACAAAATATAAGCACCCCAATGTACAAGTTTTCCTCATTATTATAGTTTCTATTCTAGCTTCAATTTTCACTTACAAGCAGTCTGCAAAAATTAAATAATTACTTGAATTCAGAAAACATTACAGCATGAATGAACCTTACCACTTGATTCAGTGTATCTTCAAGCTCAGCTTCCTCTGGATTCTTCGAGCTGCAGTCAAAAGTGCATTATTGTTGTTATAACTGATCATTTTTACCATCTACAATTCACCTTCCTTTATTTTTAGTGCAACAGTAATGGCTTTATTACCTTTAGCTCAGCTTATAGGACAACCAAACACTCTCCTTTAGGCTGGGGCTGTCAAGCAGCATACAATAATTCCTTAGAAACTGAATTATTATTCGTTTCCCTGGATAGAAACTTGACATCCTCTGCCTTGCACTTACTTACCCCTCTCTGCTATGACACATAACTGTCTAAGCTGGGTGACAACACAGGATGGGTCCTACTGAGCTCTAATAAGGAGAGCTTGCATACATCAACTGTATTTCTTTGAGTGATCATCTCTGAAATCACATAACTGGTTATTCTTGCAACAGTGTAGTGCATGTTCAGAACGTTCTAGAATAGAAGCTAGGCAGATTTTTGACAGTAGCTCTGCTCACCCTCAGCTCTATCTCCACTCTTCCTGCTCATCTACCTCAGTTCCACACCACCAAACAAAGAGTTTCTAGGTTTGGATATCGAACCAGACCTCTGTGAGTAATCAGCAAGTTGGGTCAGACGGGCAGGCAGATGAAGGTCCTGTGGGCCAGATGGAGATGTGATGAAAACCACAGTTGTCTCGGTCACCATGGAGTGCTTAAGATGGTGTTGCCCAGACTGTTCATAAATTCACAACTAGGCCTATAATCAATGGAAAGGGTAGAAGGTGTATAATATCTGACCACTCCAGTGGACAAGGAAAGCCTCACCATGCAATCCATTCTACGGTTTGCTGGACCAAATTTGGAAGCACTGTCCATTCAGATGGCTTGCAAAGAGGTCAACCAATACAGAGTCCCACTGTTGAAAAACCTGCTGAAGAGTGTCAGGATGGAGCATCCATTAATGGACACAAGTTTGACAATCAACTGAGTTGATCTGAAGTCATACTGTCTTCCCTGGGAAGATGAATCACCAGGAGGGCAATTTTCCGTGTGGTACACGAATCACAAATGCATATTGTCAGGCTAAGCAGGGTTTCAGATCTCATACTATCTTGTTTGTTGAGCTAATACATTACTGTTGTGTTGCCAGTTATGATCTGAATGGTTCTGCCTCAAAAGAAGCATTCAAAAACCTGATAGCCTTCTCTCCAAGCAGCATTTTGACTGTATTGATATGGAGAGATGACTCCTTAGCCAACCACTTGCCTTTGATAGCGAGGTGATTCGAATGTGCACCTCAACCTTCTAGTGATGCATCTGTGGTCACTGAGACATGAGACTGAGGCGAGAGGAAGGGCATACCTGCACAAACATTTGCAGCACTGACCCATAACTCCAGAGACATGCGAATGTAGTGAGGCATGGTAAATCATTTGTAAGGTGTGTCCTCCAAAGGATACAAGACAGCACAGTCCACTATTTCAGGTGTTGAAACCAAAGGTGGGCCATAGGGTTGACCAAGGTAGTGGGTGCCATATGTCTGAGTAGAACTTGTATCAACTTGGCAGATGTCCATCTGGAATGTCAGCATCTGAGAATGGCTTTGATTAGTGTCTGAAACCTGTCTTCTGAAAGGTAACTAATTCAACAGTTCTAGAATGAAATCAATGTGTCTATTCAATTAATGTCTGGACTTCACTACCAACAGCTAGTCATATCTATACATGGGAAAACTAATTCTCTAGTCAGAGCCAAGCAGCAACTATGGGTATGCAGTTTGTAAAAACACGAGGAGCTGCAGACAGAATGAAAGGGAGGATGTGGAACTGGAATGCTCTTCTCCCCACAGCAAAAGATAGGAAATGCCCGTGTGATAGTCGAATCCCAGTGTGGAAGTATGCATCCTTGAGATCGAGTGTGGTGAACCAGTCCCCCTTCTGCAACAACGGAAGGATGGTAACCATGCTAAAGCGCCTATGTGAAATGTAGGCATTGATCAGCCTGAGATCCAAAATGTGACAAAGTCTCCATTTTTTCTTTGTGGACTATGAAATAGCAGAAGAATCCCTGATCGACAGATAATGCAGGGATGGATTCCACAGCCTTCTTGTCAAGCAAGACAGCAACTTGGTTGAGGACAATGTTGGAAAGGGGAGTTACACGGACTATCTCTGTTGGGGGATACTCCTTGAACTCAATGGCATACTCCCTCTGGATGATGTTGAAGACCTAGGTGTCAGTAGTGATTGCAGGCCAGGCAAATTGGAAAGGAAACACTCTGTTTCCAAAAGTTGCTGAGGGTACGAAGAAGAGGGTGAGAAAAGCCAAAGGCGCCTGTTGACCTGGTCCTGGCCTTTAAATGATGAGTGATAGTATGATGAAGAAGCCTGCCTCTTTCCTGAAGATGCTGAAGACTGGGAACGGTATCTAGATTTCCTCATAAATGATGAACTAAAGGTACACTACTGTCCAGAGGTGGATTTATGCCTTCTGTACTGAGGTTTGGAGTAGCTCTGATAGCTTGACAGCATACCGTAGTTTTTTAGCCGTAATCTCATTTTTTGTGTAAAAGGAATGTTGGTACTTACCTGTGATAAATTCATTTCCAGCAGGCAGGGTCCTAACATCATTCTCATCCTTGGGTGCTGTCTGCGGCTTTCAGACCCACCTGAGGATCCTGTCCTGTGGTGATGGATGTGGTGAGTCAAACCAGATTTTTCTTGGTTCTAGCTGATGATGGTTGTTCTGTTTCAATAAATGTTGGTTGGTTTTTAACTTACTTACTTCTATTCGCTTAGTTGGCTAATGACTGGCTTCCAAGGGGGCTAGCTCCTCCCCATAAGGGTGCCGGTCTGTTGTTTGTTTGTTGTCCCTGCCCTGCCTACAAGGAGCAAATCGAAGGAGCTACCCAAGTTTCAGGATGTTACAACCCTGCCTGCTGGGAAATGCCAACTTCTCATCTTTACCCTTTTTTAAAAGGCCAGATTCATTGAAGAACATGTCCTCAATAGCTGCTCTCACCTAGCCATATCTTCAGAGAGCCAAAATCTTAGCTGCACAGTCAGCCACATGGCATGTGGAATAAATTTGTTGACTTGCCAAGGAGTACACTTCATTCTGCAGAGTGTTAGCCAGACCCAACATACCAACACATTCAGTCAAAAGTTCAGACTCCAGCATCTATCCCATTCTTGCCATCACTTCTGAAAATTTCTCACATTTGTTCTGAGAATACCCTGTAATCAGCCGGCAATAATGATTTATGCTCCGCTAGTCTATAGGATGGAGATCTGTCCAACAGTTCATCAGATGAAAGCATGGAGAGAGATGTGGTGGTTCAGGCAGCAGTTTTTGCTGGAGAGAATGTTGCTAAGATGGTATCAGCAGTAGGCACAGGCTATACTGGAGATGGCTGAGGCTGTGAAGCAGCAGCCCAAGTGCAACACAGGTGCAAAATGCATGACGATCAATCTCATAGCTGAAGCAAGTGACCGATGAGAATGATCGCAAACATGATGATAAGTGACTTCATAGCTACAGTTGGCCCTTCCCTTACACAGGGGATCCATTCCGGAGGGACCGCCCCACGTAACTGAAATACTGCGTATGCTTGAGGCCCATTGAAAATGATGGGGCTCGTGCACATGGCATGGCGCACATGCCATTGCCTCTTCCAAAGTGTGGCTTCAGCGTAAACTAAAAGTAACGTATCATGCGGGTGCACTGTATAACAGTACAAGGTGCTGTCCCTAGTCCTTCTCATAATACCTCACCACATGTTCATGATGATGATTCCGAGAGCAACAGGTTGAATGTGTCATATGACTATCGTGGTGTTGATGGTCCTGAGAATCATCCTGAACTCTCCTGTCCAACCTCAAACCATGTCTCAGTTATGATCTACCACACTACTGAGGAGTGTCCTAGAGAAGGAGGCAGAGTATCCATCCACAATCCAACACCGAGGAGACAGAAGAATGCCAGGTGAATCACTCCAAATGGATGGGAACTTGAGCAGAAGGCGTTGTCGTTGAGTTACTGTCTCCGCAGAGAATCAACAATCACACTCTCAGAGGCTGACCTTACTTGAACCTTGAAAACATGGAGGGATTCAGCAGGAGAGGTGGGTAGAGCAGTCGATGTAGGGACATTCACAGGTTCAGACTTTGCTGGACCTGAACCAGCATAGATTGACTTAGAAGAAGTATCTTTCTCAAAAGAGCACTTGAATCCTTCTTTTTTCCCCCCTCCTCTTCTGAGCGATGAGGAGAGAAGGGTTCTGGGATAGAAAGTATCCTGGATTTACTGGGATGTGCCAATGGGGTAAGGTTATGAATTGCCTTCTTGGTGTTGAGACTCAATACCGAGGCCTTTCACTTGGGCTATTTTGAGGAAAGCTCAGATTAAAGGTGGCACCCTGCTAGTTTAAAGGAAGTAGCCAGTTCGGAAAAAGATTTGGGTGTAGCAGAAGCAGTTACAGCCAAGAAGATTTGCCCTCAGTCGGCACACCTCTTAAAAGAGGAAGATGATGACATTACTAAGCAGTTCCATTGCCAATAAAGAGTCCGAGGTTGAAGCCAAGAATGGAAGACCAAAAAACAAAACAAAACAAAACAACAACCCTGTAACCAGAATTGGAAAAACAAACCAAGTCATGGGAGAAAGGAAAAGCTGTGAACATGCTGGGTCAAACACTAGTGAGATTCCTTAGATGTTGCTTATGTGGCAGACAAAAAGGAACTGTAGTAAATGGGTGAGAATTGTGGAGATAGAGCTGAGGGTGGGTGGACCTACCACCAAAAACTCTGCCTAGCTTTTCTAGAAGGTTCTACATATGTACTGCTCAGGAATACACAGTTGTTTGAGTCACAGAGACCACCAAGAAAAACCTGTGTACCAATCAGTGGTGTCACTAGGGGTGGTGTCACTAGGGCTGGCGTCACCTGGTGTGGTAACTTATTTACCTTCTCCCATACTTCACCATAGAGAATCCTTAGTAATATTTTTGTACTAATGCAACTCATAAATTGTAATTCCCAATGGTAATACTTGTGATATAAACAACTAGCACAATTAAAATTGTACTTTTAAATTACAACATCATACACGCAGGCAAAATATATTTACATGTTCATAGTTTCGTGTGCTTAAAGTAAAAAATGTGATGTTTTTTAAAGATTATTTTTTTAAAAATTAAAAAATTAATTTTTGATTTGTTTTTTAAAAATGGGCCTCTCCTTTCTCCTCCCACTGAACCTCATCCCACTCACACCATCTCTTCTGGATTTTAATGAGACACAGGTGAATGTCACAGCCTGTTTCTATCAAAAGGCAGATGTTTGGGGAGCAGTGGTGTCCCCAAATCCACACACCCCTTGTGATGCAACTGGTTCCAGTGTTGGATGCTGACTGTTAAATTATGTCAGCAGTATCAGCATCAATTTATGTAGCAGTACACAGCGCTTTGAATACACCATATCCTCCATTTGTACTGATATTTCCCTTAATTGTTATGAAGGCTGGTGGCCCTTCTGTTTTGCCATTTTTTTGCATCACCATTATTTTTTAATATACTTCTGCATATGTATTGGACTATTTTTAGAAGTGAAAGTCACAACATTGCCTCTGTTCTTAAAAATCTGTCAACAAACAGCAAATAATCCCATTCCATTTTCATGTTTCTTTTCTAGCTCGTAAGTCAAACAGAAAATATCACTTCATGTCCCCAATAATTTTACAAGTCTACTAATCAGTATTATATAGAATCACAACTGTTTCAAAACCACACAAGATAGCAATTTTGCCTGCTATAAAAAGATAGGAGAAGTATGGACAAGATCAAGAGTTGGAATACAGTTTAATTTTACCCTGACATGAAGATTAACCTCTAGGAAATTTAAGGATGCAAAACTACTCCCTAATGCATACCTTTTCTTAAGGAGAGAGTCACAATATCGTGCCAACAGCTCTGGGGATTTACTGGATGACTGGGCCATTTTTGTCACTGCATTGTTATTTATAAATCGACCACAAGCCTATGTAGTACACAAGAAAATGAAATTTTCAGATGTCTTCAAAATCATTAACTGTCAATGGTGACTACAGAGTTTAAATCTATTTACCTTGTCTAGTGCAGCTACAAAGCCAGCATCATTGTTGAAAGCAGACATCACCAGTGCATTGTATTTCTTGTGGACATCCAATACTGTTTGTACATACATTTTTGGATCCTATAATTTTTTTTAAAAAAAATGACAAATTCAGTGAATTTCCTAAAATCTCCCAACTACATAGTTCAGAGTAACCTTTGCAGTGCTCAACTATAAAAAAAAGTCTTTGGAAAAACACAGCTTGACTATGTTTAAGTGTGTGTGAGTGTGAGTGTATGGTTGAACACCTCATTTTTCCAACACAATGTGGTTACACTTCTTTCAGTAGAAATTGTATTATGTTACTCTCAACACAATCTTAACTTTACTAGGAGAAAAGTTGTCCAAATCCCATAGTCTCAAGTTTTCATGTACCAAAATATCACAAAAAGAAACCATTTTCTTCATATATATGCAATGCATATTGCTTTAATAAATCTGAAGCATTAACATATTTCCTTTTTTTAAACAACCATCTGCAATTACCATACTTAAGTGAGGAATTATGACCAGATGATCCAATTTTACTCAAGTCTTTCACACAGCTAAAGAAACATAGAAGACCTTTAAAGGAAACATACAAATGAAGAAATAATTTCTTCAATTATTTATTTCCAAGAGCATATAATTCTGAACATTTTCCCAATACCTGAAGATTATACCTATTGTTATATAGCTGGCCCTTCTTATACGCGGATTTGCCATCCGCAGATTTCAGCATCCGCAGATGGCAAACCCGGAAGTTGTCCCCAATGGTGTGCACGTGCGCCACTATTGGGGACAAATGGGACTTGAGCCTCTTGTCCTAAGCACAGATTTTCCATCAGTGCTATCAGATGGAGTGGCACTTCCATGTCTTTCAGACCACTTTATATGATCTATGCAGTCAAAGGATTTGTTGTAGTCTACCGTTTGTCTTTCTTATGGTTACTGCAATGATTCTTTTTCAGTTCCTCAGCTCACTTGGAAACTAACAAAACTAAGAGTTCCTTTAAGGCCGTTCAAAACAGACGCCCTGAATCACACAAGGAGTAACATTAGATCATTTTTTGAGTATTCTGAAAATCCTGGTTTCAAATATACTTTTAAATAGGAAGTCACAGAAGATGTGAAAGCAAACTGCAAATCAAAAGGCAACATAGCATATATATACTCTTAATTCCTTGCCTCTGCATTAACTACTGTGGGCACAATTCTGAAATCAGCCAATTCTTGAAATTACTTTGTGGCATTCCTGATGCTCTAAGAACAGTCTACTCAATGTACTGCACCTTTTGGATATGTGATGACAGTTTTGAAGCTATTTAATAGATAACAGATTTGCAATAATTTGACACAAGCCGCTTTTGAAATAATACTTGCATTTAGTGCAGCCTCTCCACATTTTTCAATTGCAGCTAAACCCTGATTATGAATGTGCGTTTCCAACAGTTTTTTCAGTTCTCCAAGGCCATCTTGGATTCGAGATACAAGATTATACATGCGTCCCAAGTCTGGAAGAAAAGGAAGCAGATAGATACTTTGATCTGTATTGCCATTTAAGCTCTCATCTTCTTTGTTTATATGAGAATTGGTAAGGAAGAAAGTAATACATTAGCAAATATCCATGAGCTGTGCCAAGAAAACAAAAAGACTTTAAACATTTTTGATTAAACATTAAACAACATTGTATAACCCACATAGATAAAAACATCACTGAACAAGACAAAAAATATAAAGCTACTTTTGTAATACAGAGATCTATAACACACTGCAGAAATAATTCAGTTTGATACTACTTTAACTGCCTTGGTTCAAGGCTAGGACATTCTGGGAACTGTAGTTTTGTGAGACATTCAGCCTTCTCTGTCAGAGAGCTCTACTGCCACAACAAATTAAAATTCCCAGGATTCCATAGCACTGAGTTAGGGCAATTAAAGCTGTTTCAAACTGAATTATTTCTGCTTTATGTTTTGGACCAGAGTTTTAACTTGATGACTAATCAATTTTGGAATAGGTTTACTGAAGATAAGATTTTATCATAACTGCCTTGGAATCCTCATCAATTTAAGAATCTGTAAACTGAGCAAGCAGCAGAATTTCTGCAACAGAACCCTTCAGTGTGTCTGTTTTGAGACTGGGTTCCAAAAACTAACTCAGGTTCAAACCACTAAAGTTCCATTATTATAAAGCAAGATAGATAAAATCCAGTACACCCACAACTTTCAGTGGTTAAATTTGGTTTGCCTTAAGGTCACCATCAGTCCAAAATGACTTGAAAGCACACAATAACAATAACAACAACAACAACAATAACAACATCATATGTAAGAGCCAGTGTGGTTTGAGTATGGGACTATGACTGGAGATCAGGGTTGAAAGCCCTGTTCAGCCATGGAAACCTACTGGGTGATCTTGGGCAAATGACACTCTCAGCTTCAGAGGAAAGCAAAAGCAAACTCCCTCTGAACAAATCTTGCCAAGAAACCCCCAAAATAGGTTCACCTTAGAGTCACCAAAAGCCAGAAGCAACTTGTAGGCACACAACAACAAATGCATATATAGAGTTGTTGAGTGCCCTATAAATATAGGTTGATATCAAGCAGTATTTCAGAGAGACCACTAAGAAGAACTTACAGTTTTAGAAAGTGAAGTGGAAACTGCACTCAAGTCACTTGGGAGAGATAAATCACCAGAAACAGGTGACATACCAATGAAGCTGCTTTAAGCAACTGAGAGAGAATCTAACTAGAATCTGTCAACTGATACAGAAACCAAACAATGGCCCAGAGATTGGAGATGCACAATATGCACTCCAATCCCCAAGAAAGAGGTTACCAGGGATTGCAATAACTGCATTAATGTTCCATGCAAGCAAAAAAGAGATGATTGAGGTGGTGACCAAGAATGGAAGAAGGTGGAGGTTGACGAATGGTGACACCAGGAAGGCTTAAAGGGGCATTGTTGATGTTTCTGTGAGGAGAGATCAATCTTTTTAGCAGTGATGTGTGCCTTGCAGAGGTGGTCAAGGGACTTGGTAGTTCTTGAGTTAAACAAACTGTCACCATCAAATGGAAGGTCCTCAACCCTTTGTCATGTCTCTTCTGGGAGATTGGTGTATCAGATCCAAGGGTAATGTCTCAGGGCAACTGCACCAGATGCAACTTTAAAGGTGCAGTCTATAGTTTCTCTTGCAGAGTGGATCTGTTGTGTAGCAAGGACCTGAGCTTCCTGGTTGAAAGACATGGCTGCATTATGTCTTCGGGGAGATCAGAGATAAAAGCCACAATCTTGTCCCAAAGGAATTTCTGGTAAGCAAACATGCAGGCCTGCATGTTATTGACCTTGAAGCTGAAGAGTAAAATCTTCTCCCAAAGGCATCAAGACTTCTGTTCTCTTTATCCACTAGTGTGGAATGTTCTTTTCCTGACAACTTGGACTGTGACGATTCCACTACAATGGAATTAGGAACCAGGTGGTTGAACCAACAAGACGCACCTTCAGGCTGCTTTCTATACAAATTATCTAGTCTCTTAGAAGCTGAGGGTAAGGAAAAGGGCTTCTCCTGGAGTGCTTCATGACCTCCTACAAGGTCAGTGGTAGAAGAATTAGTACTGGGGTTACAGTGTGAGAGCCCACCATCTGAAATACTGGACTGTTGACTGGTGGAGAGGTGGAGTTTTAACTTCAATACTAAGGGCCCCTGGACATTTTCAAGACAACATCTGAGAACATATCCTGTGTAGCAGGGACCATTTGAGTAGTGGGAGACTTAGATTTTTTCTCTTCTTGTCCTTCATCACCTGGAATCACCATGGGGATCAGAATGCCCTTCCAGGGAGTGCGGTCTTTTTCTACTGGACCTGGCCTTCTCAAGGTTGATGAGGTACTGGTTGATATGAAGCTCAGTACTGATGTCAGTTCTATAGCTGGAAGTGGAGGAAGAGTCAATACCAAGGCTGGTGAAGGCTTCTTCAACTTCAAAATAGGGATTGAAGCCAGCCATGTAGACCTGCTTGAGACCACTGATTCAGAAACCTTCAATGACTGTTCCCAGCTATAAACTTTCAGGTGCTGAACCCTGTCTCTCCCACTACAAATGAAAAAACATCCCACAATATGTCTGCCTCCAAAGCAGAAGAGACACTTAAAAGTGCGTGTCAGAGAGAGAGACTTGTTGACCACAAGAGAAGCAATGGTAAAAAAGAGGGGTAGAGGCCATAGAAACAAAGAGAACAATGGACATGCTAGGAATGGGGAAACCTGACAAGGTTCCTTTTTTTAGCAAGCTGGTGAGATTAGAAAAGCGAGGAGGAGGAGGCAGCGGTAAAGAAAAAATAATGGAGCAAGTGACGGAAAACTATTCAGCACCAGAACGCTCAAAGGTGTCTAGCTCTGTCAGCGTACAGAAAGAAACTGAGGAGACAGTAGCATGGCAGGCTGGAGCATGCATGGTAGATAGTGGGGGTCGGGTATTTCTGTCAAGCTACTCAGCTCTAAAATGTTCCGAAGGTGTTCTCTGTGCAGGTGCAAAAATCCATTTGTGTGAGGGACAGAGACAACAATGAAGAACTGGTCTTACATCAGTCATTTAGGGATACAATCAAGGATGAAATCAAACAATTTTATATAGACAATATTTTCCCTAATTGTTCAGAAACTCTCTTATGAGATACACTGAAAGCAGTCATATGAGGTACCTTTATACAGTGCGCCCTTGCTTTATGTGGGAGATCCATTCCAGACTCCTCCACGTAAAGCAAATTACGTGTATGCTCGAGCCCCATTTAAATGAATGGGGCTTGTGCACGTGGCAATGTGCCCCATTAGTCCCTATGGGATGCGCCACCTCTTCCTCCCCGCACAGCTTTCAGCGTATGCTGAAAGCTGCATAAAGTGCACCCACGTATGATGCAGGCGCACTGTACAAGAAGGTTCAAAACAAAAAAGAATCTCAGAGAAAATCCTTGCCAAAGAAAATAATGCAACTAGCCCACTCACATAAATTGACTCAAGATTCAGCAGTATATAATCACAAATAAAAACAGAGATAGGGGAATAAAGCACTTTCAACAATAATGAATATATTTGATCGCCTGTTGTTCAAAAATCTCTGATTCTCAAATATTTTCAATCAGTTTATCATGACAATGAACTGTAAATTGAAGCCAGGAAAATCCTCTGGCCCAGACATATATTCAGAGGAATTCTATAAAATCTTTTATAATGACATTGCCCACATCTAATTAAGCTATTTAATTAAATCATAGATTAAAAACCTTGTCCATGGCATAATTCGAGAATCATTCCAATCCCTCAAACAGGTGAAAATATGATTTCCACATTCTGACTGATAGCCTTTATCAAACAAGATGCCAAAATTTTAACATGAATACTCGCAATCAGAATAAACACCTTCATTACAAATTACATGAATTCAAAACAAGTTGGTTTCATGCCAAACTGAAGACTCCATGATGCCATTTAAAGGGCACTAAATGTGATGTTTCATTTATCCCGTTGAAAACTCCAACAGACTTTATGTCTCTAGACATTTTTTTTTAAATGGCTTCAACAGTGACAAATGAAATTACCTCTTTGGAGTCCTAAGAAAATATGAACTTTGGTAAACATTTGTGAGAATTCCAGAAAGTCTCTATCAAGGATCTAAGGGCTCATTGCCACTTGCAGTTTAAATCAATTCCTGATTTGCCCTTGCTTCTATGGTTTACAACTATGACTATGACTTCTTGACTCTATGGTTTAGTACAAGTCTTACATATCTACAAGTTTTAATGGCCATCTCTTGGGGGTGCTTTGATTGTGAGTTCCTGCATGGTGGGGGGTTGGAGTGGATGATCCTTGTTGTGTCTTCCAACTCTATGTTTCTATGGTATGGAAATTGTTTCCAAAAGGTCCCTTGTTCCCAGAATGAAGAATACGGTATCCAGTTCTGGACACCACAATTCAAAAAGGATGTTGACAAATTGGAGAGTGTCCAGAGGAGGGTGATATACACATATCTTAGATATGTAGATGTGTGATGACTGGTCCTCCAGTCACCTGAGGACTTCTCCTGAACTACAAAGGGTTAATCTGGGAGGAGGTACATGCTAATGGGAGATGACATCACATGCTAATGAGCTGTGACATCATAGCTGATGCAAGGTCTAACTGACCAATCAGAGAGTAGGACCGCGAGATTCAAGAACTTTCTATGGGAAATCTTTAAAAGGCCCTTTGCGGTTCTTGGTCTCTCCCTCTCTCCTCTTGGGGGAAACCATGCTTTCCTTTGTTCTCCATCTTTGTGTTTGTTTGGGGAAACCAGCTGTGTGCTTGCACGGAGGCAGGCAAAAGCGATGCCAGTGGAGCTAGGCCATGAGGGCCAGCTCCTTGTATCTGAAAACTCAACACGGACTACAAATCCCGTCACTGCGTGAGTAGTTAGGAAAACGTGTTAGCTTTTGTTATTTTCAACAATGGCTTGTGTGGAATGAACTCTATAACCATGTTCTTTGACCTGCAAGGCAAAGGGGCTTTGCAAGCGTGACATAAATTCTTTCTATCCTTTTCTATCCCTTTTTTAAAAAATAAACTTCTTTCTTAAAAGCATCTGCTATCTCTCTACTCCTGTACACGTGCTTTAACTCGGCTACTGATTGCTCTGGGTTAGCAAGAAAGGAAACTAGAAGTCTCTCTTCCAAGCAAGTCTCAGTGTGTGCTTGGGGAAAAGAAATATAGTTCATTGGAATTCACTGAGTGGTGGCAGCTAGACTATAGGACCTCCAGAGGTCTCATTCCGCTCAGCAGGTAGTGAGAATGGAGACCTAGGAGATCCTAGAAGGGAAAGTGTGACAAGAAGGGACTCCCTGGGAGTAAAGGGCCACGCACAGGGCGCCAAGGGCTCCAGGGAAAGGCCCCCTCCAGTCATTACAAGATGATACCATATTACTATGGAAAACTAGCGCATTTGGAACAATTACTGAGGAAGTTCAAGGAAGAAAGTGCAAAGGCAGGCAAAGCTGAACCATATAAAGAAAACAAAAATAATGACCACAGAAGAAATACATAAATTCAACCTAGAGAATAAGAAAATCTAAATAGTTAAAGAGTTCCCATACTTAGGATCAAACACTGATCAGATTCGTGACTGCAGCCAAGAAATAAGAATAAGACTAGGAATGGGAATGGGAAAGGCAGTTATGAAAGAACTAGACAAGATCCTAAAGAGTAAAGATATACAACTGAGCACAAAAGTTAGAACTGTCCAAGCCACTGTGTTTCTCAGTCCCATATATGCATGTGAGAGCTGGACAGTGAAAAAAGCAGATAAGAAGAAAATCAGCTCATTTGAAATGTGATGTTGGAGAAGAGTGCTGAGAATACCATAGGCAGCCAAAACAAACAAACAAATGGGTTCTTGAACAGATCAAGCCTTAAATATCCCTAGAAGCCAAAATGATCAAATTGTCCTACTTTGGCCATATCGTGAGAAGACATGATTCATTAGAAAAGACAATAACGCTAGGAAAGGTAGAAGGTAAATGAAAGAAAAGAAGGCTGAATGTCAGATAGATTCAAACAGGGAGGACAAAGGAGTAAGTCTGCAGGACTTGAGAACAGCAGTGGAGGATAGGGGATCTTGGGATGTCTCATCCACAGGGTTACTATGAGTCAAAGTCGACTGGAAGGCAGTTAACAAAAATAACAATAGGGACTATAGGAACAACAGAGTTTATAGGTAAAATCTTATTTTGTAAACTCCTAATAAGCGGTGAATGATGTGATAGTGGCAAGAATAATATAGTGTGATTCAAAAATTGATCCAAAAATGTATCTGAAACAAGCAAGTCATCAATATGTATATATTATGCTTAACATCCTTAATAGTACGGGATATATGTTGTGTCAAGACATCATTCACAGATTTAGGATGCCTGGCTAGTACAATAAATTATTCAAAATCTAGGTGCATTAATATTAACATCCCAATACAAGATTAATATACAATTCAACAAATTCAACGGCCAACTGTCATCGTCCAGCCTGGAGGGAGTGAGAGGGCGGGTCCAACACCATTGGGACTGCCCTGAAGGGACAGAGCCCTCCCTCCACGGCCAACCATCATCGTCCAGTCTAGAGGGAGTGAGAGGGCGGGCCCAACACCATCGGGACTGCCCTGAAGAGACAGAGCCCTCCCTTCACGGCCAACTGTCATCGTCCAGCCTGGAGGGAGAGGTAGGGGCTAATTTTGTATTGCAATTTTTATTGTACACCACTATGATCATTGCGGAATAATGGTCTATAAATAAAACAACTTATGATGATGATGATTATTATTATTATTATTAAATATTAAATTTAGATGCTTGCCTTACTAGCTTAATTTTTTTTAGGAATTATTGCTGCTAAAGACTCAAATCTTAAAAAGGTAAAGGTAATCCCTTGACATGAATGTCTAGTCATAACCAACTGTAGAGGGTGGTGCTCATCTCCATTACTAACCTAGCTTTATCTGAGGACTGCTCTGGTGGTTGTGGGGCCAGCATGACTGCACCTCCTCCTCTGTGAGCCGCATCCGGCCCGCGGGCCGGAGGGTTGCCGACCCCTGCACTAGGGTTTGGTGCTAAGACCAACAGTGGATACCAAAATCTATGGATACTCAAATCCCATTATATACAAAGGTGTAATAAAATGCCATCTGCATATAATTTTATATATACATTTTCTTTCAAAGAGGTTGAACTGGTTTTAAAAGAAGCACAGGGCAAAATACTATTCCAGTTGCTATCTGGCATGGAAGTATCTAGATCTGTTTGCCAATCTGTTTAAATTTCTTTTAGAGCTTCATACTGATAATCAAAAAAGCATTGTATATATTTGATACAAAATCTCTTGTATTTGTTAAAGTAACACAACAGTCCCCAAAAGGCTACTGATCTTCATAGGACCCTCAATACGTAGTACAGTTGACCTTCCGTGTCCATGAATTCTGCCACTTGAAGATATATATATTTTTAAAAAAGCAAAAAAGCAAACCCTGATCTTGTATTTTGATATAATGCATACCATTTTATTTGCTCTTAAGAGTGCTTAATTAATAAAAAATAAATCACCTTAAAATTAAAATAAAGTTTTGATTTTAGATATTAATTACAACTACAATTGAAAATGGATATTTAAACCAGTGCAGTTAAAATCCTAAATACTTTAAAAAGACTTTTTTAAAATCTCTTGCCTTCAATAATGAGTTTCACCCACAAATAAGATGTGCTTCTTAAGAAGAGATGTTCACTAAAAGCAAATTTAAGCAAGAGTCTACAAGTTGAGTTTGAGACAATGTACCTTCATTTTTATCAGCATCCAACAGATTCTGAAATTCCGTGTGAAAGATCTCCAAATGCTTTTCAATAAGAACTTGCTCACATTTTCGTGCTAGCTCATCTTGTGTGCTCTCATGTAGATATACCTGAACTCTACGTTGTTCCTCCAGAAGACGAGCTTCTGCCTGCAAATAAACAAATTTCACTTTAAAGCAATGTCTAGAATGCTCACATAGTTCACAAAATAAAACCTGCCACCAAAGTGTGTGTCTTCTTATGCAGTTGTTTGTACAATATGCATTCTGTATATTCCTTTCATTAGCACTGTAACGTAAGAAATAGGAAGTTCTTACCTTCTCCAAACCATACTGCAAATGGGAATTCAAGAAAGATGATCTGAGCTGTTGGGCACTATTTTTCATCAGAGGGCCAGATAAACAGGTAAGCATGGAATCCCATAGATGCTGGGCAAAGTATGGTTTTAGTACGAATGTGACTAATGAATGTGAGGTTGACATATACAGTGAGAGATCATTCTAGGAAGGCTGAAGGAGCAATCAACAACTTATGTTATTTCCACTTGTCAGCTGATCGAATTAGTTTTAATTTTTCTTCTTTGATCAGCTAGTTTGAGGGAATAACCCACTAATTGTGGGTCGTTCCTTCAGCCAGCTTGAGAATTCCGTATTTACTTTTAAATTACATTACATTACATAAAGCCATTAAATTCTTGTAATGATCTCCCTGCTTCCTAATTGGGAAGCATGAAAAAACTATTAGAACTTTCTGAGTATATTTCTTTCAGGGATTTTAATATTTCTTTACATGTTGTAAAAATTCTCTGAAGGGCTGAGTAGGCTGACAAGATAAAGCAACTTGATCCTGGGTTTTCTGAAAGGAGGTGGAAGCCCCACTGTTCACATGGCCAGCTCTGAAAATGGACTGCCCATGGACTGTGTCCACAACATGCAGCCTCAAGGAACTACACTTGGGGGCTTTTTCTCACTCCCCACCATGCATGCACACCATCACACAAACACAAAGGGTATGACCGCCAATTACTACCCTCCTCCTATCCAGTTGCCAACTCGTTGGATGCTTGTATGACCAGCCACACATGCGATACACCACCCATACCCTGCATCCAAGTAACACATTGGCAAAGCACAATTCTAGAGGCCCCCCATACATGTCCCTTCACCTCATACCCCCTGTTTGGACTGTCTGGTTTGTGAATGTTGCAATTACATCCACTGTATTATTGGTGACCTGCCCTGTTTGTCATAATTTTTATTTTGTTGTACTGTTTGTTGTACTTATTATTAATTCCCTACTTGTGAAATATGTGCAATGTCATGTAGTCAGCAACTCTGAATGAGTTACATATCTATGAAATGAAATTAGGTAATTCTTTCATTTCTTGATAAGGAAGCTAAAACAAACACTTTTATTTAAATTAGGCAAGAGAAAAACCAATTAGGCAGAAAACTGAACTGCAGAATTGTAAATGAAAAATGAACAACTGAGGTTGCCTAGAAAAAATACCCTGTTCAACCTCCACTATGCAAATTCCATCTTATAAAGTCATTTCTATATGCAGGAGCAGACAATATAAACACACATACCTTTTTCATGTATTCTGTAACTGGATTCTGTTGCAAAAATTCAGTGCTCTCTCTTGTATAGAATCTCTCTGTATCAGCAAGAAACTGAGATTCAAAGGATTCTTTATAAACTGTCAGTGTAGGTCCCTTAGCAAAAGTATCATCTTCATTCAGTCCCAGCTCAACTGAAAATACATGAACAAATTTAATGAGTTCTACTCCTCCAGACAAATTCTACTGAATAATATAATTTTAATCGGATTGGAAATCTCCATCTTAAGTAAGATGCATAGTTACAGCAATCCATTAAAAATGATTTAATTAATTTTACCTAAGAAAGTGAACATGTGTAAGGTTTGTCTGAGTAAATACATACGCAATCTCATGACTGTACGCCATTTAAATTTTATTTCCATATCTTTTTCTTCTACAAGTTAAACATTCTTGTAGAGGATGATATAGGAAACTAGTATATGCCCTTCAAGGAAAGCCACAATACAAGTAGTAATTTTATTTCAATAAATACAGACCAATCCTATATATTCTTAAATCAGATTTAAGTCGTAGGGTCAAAGCACAAAGCCTGGAAGGAGCAAGTTGAGGCTGCTCCTACCATAATCGGCTAGGACCGTGGCCACTGCATGGCCTGCTACTGAAGTGGGCTGCCGCCACAGTCCCAAGCCAGCCACCAGCAGGAGCACATTATATCTGCTCCTATTTGAGCCGGCTTTTCCCCACTTAGTGTGGCCTCAGAGCAGCTTCCAGCCACTTTGGGGGTATGCATCATGTAAATGCCAAAGTGGCTGGAAGCTGCATTATTTGGTGCATGCATTTTGGGCCATAGTCAATGAACTTACTCACGAGCAGAAATCCCTAGTAATGTTTACACAGAAGCTTAATTAAAGAAAATTTTATTATTTATTATTATATTTATTAGAAAAAGACTCAGTAGGTTTCACTGCCATGAGTGTTTTCCTCAACTCACAGATTTCCATTTTTTCTGGAAACATTTCTTGCCTAATAAACCACTGCCACATATCTATATAGGCATCCATTTAACAAGTGAACTTCATATGATATGGCAAGCCTATGAAGGTGATAACAGTCACCTCAACTGTTTAAGAAACAACATGTGACTGTTGCTTCTAGGTTACAAGAATGATCTTCACATCGCTTAGGACATAACTCTCAATTTCAATTCTAATTTTTTCCCCAATATTTATTTACTTATTGTTCAATTCTATTCCTGTATCTACCCTGAGGTCAATGACAAAACATAGTATTTTGAGTCTTCCAGAGATTCCCAAAGAGCAGAGGATGTATAATGAAGTTATGGCACAATGATATTCATGCCTTAATATGTCACACACAAAAACTTGTTGAAATTGCAGGACACACTGAAGGAGTTTTAGCAGCAAATGAAAAAGAATTGTTGCGTTGTTAACTCTACTAAACACCACAAAACCTAATGGGAGAAAGAGCAAAACAAACGTAGTGACACAAATTTTTACTCACTTTCACTTCTGGTAGACTTGGGGAAGCCTTAGATGATTCCAGAAGGAATGGGGGAAAACTACAAATAAGGGTTATTTTGAATTCCATGACATTCACAAAAAGATGGAAAGTAGATTACACTAAAGTTTTAGGCAGGTTTCATTTGAGGATATTAAGTAATGAAAATTAATTTTACCATAAGATTGCACAACTCCACTGATCAGTCTTGTATTGATTGTTTCACCATTTCTTTCCTTTTCAATCAGCTTCAGCACAGCATTTGTTACCTTTGAAAATATGGGAAAAGTGAAGACATGAACTAGCTAGCCATATCAGATTATACACCCATGCATACATTTGAGAGGCTAGGCCACACACTGAAAGCTGAAAATTATTATTCAACCAGCATGAATAAAGAGTGATTTGGCAATAAAATGGATCTGAGCCATGCAGTCTCAACACACACACACCTGAGAAAGGTATCCATAGCTGAGAAAAACAGTGTTGAGAAGTGTCTCTCCCTTAAAAAATGTACAGGGTACCTAAAATTCTTGAAGAATCCCCCTCCCCCAGGCCACCATTTTTAGTCATAGGCAAACTGTTGTGAAGAGAAATATTCCTACAGATTATTTTAGTTTCAAGTTGTTTAGGACTTTAAAATTAAGCACCTGAATCCTAAATTGGCCTCAAAAGCAAAGAGACAGGGAGCGCCTTCAGATCTAATATGATTCTGCCTGACTATACAAGTTACAGTTTTAGCTGCCACACACGGGACCTCCATAACCAGTGATTTCTCTCAAAAGTTATTTTTAACAACTAGACAAGAAACGGATATAGACTGACAAGAAACAAAACAAAAACAAAAAACTGTAGAGCAGAAGGAACAGAAGTATCAAAAGCTTAAGAAACTAAATAGACACTTGTGTTGAATAGAAAGCAAATAAGAACTGGAAAGCCAAACAGTGCCAAATTTAGGGAAGGTTTTTTTCCATGTAATCCAGGTCATGGAGGGAGGTAATCAGTTCCTGAATAGGCTTGGGTCTGGCTATTTGAAGGGTCATATCTCCCTGTACAAGAACCCCAGAGTATTAAGATCATCAGGAGAGGCCCTTCTCTCTGTCTCACCACCCTCTTAGGCATGCTTCTCAATGGCTGCTCCTAAGCTTTGGAACTCCCACTCTAAGGAGGCCAGGATGGCTCCATCCCTGCTGGCCTTCTGATGGCAGGCAAAGACATTTTTATGCCACTGGGTTTTCACATGACATAGATGCTGCTTTGTTTTTGTTTAAAGAGCTTTAAATTTTAATAATGTAATGTTTTTAATTGTTTAATTGTTTTTTTAAATTTTGTATTTGTAATGTTTTATATTGTTTTAACTTGGACTGTTTTAAATTTGTTAGCTGCCTGGAGTCTCTGTACTGGGAGGAAGGGATATAAATAAATGGGATGATGATGATGATATCAGAAACCTGAACTGTGCTTGATTTTAACTGATTTCCTGAAGCAAAATAGCTTTGTAATTCACAATATAGAGCTACAAATTTCAAACAAGCTACATTCATACTTGATCATAATTTACTGAGTTTAGCTTAATGACAATCTATGATTACACAGAGGTGAAAGCTTCCACTCCTCCTGTCACAGCCTACACAAGTAAGGGGGCCATATACTGCAGCTTCTTCTCAGCATAATATATTATGGTTTACCATAAAGTCTGAACCAGCTCAATCCTTAAATTATTTATAAATAAATGTAGCACAAGCTTTTGTAGACTGAGTCTTACTTTGTCAGATGCTTCTGAGAATGTGCACTCAGCCTATGAAAATTTATATTATAAACTTCTTTCCCCCAGTTAGTCTCAAAGATGCCCTTTCAGTACTGATTCAGACTAACATAGCTATGTCTTTGACTATAAATATTTATATTTAAGAGTTATAATTATAAATAATATAAACTCTTATCAACCCAACAACATGCACATACAATTTGTCTTAAAATGATTGTCAGGGTGCAGCGTCTACACGACACACACCCCAGCTCTGCCCCCAATGGGCACCATGCTGCATGGCATCAAGGCTGTCCTCTGGCAATGCATTCGAAGGAGTGCCCTGAAACCATGGCGCCACAATGATTGTGCATTGTGCCCTTTCCAGGGTGTAAAAAAGATGCCATTTTTTGTGCCCTGGAAAGGCCACATTGGGGCCGCAGCTTGTGGTTGCCATGGCCTCAATCTAGCTGTAAAAGGGGCAGCTGGAGGCCACCCCTTTGGGGCTTTCTATTCAACACAAGCCTTTGACAAAGACCACACAGCACCCATTTCCTCTTCATCCTCACTGTAGCTCAGTGGTCCCCGAACTTTTTCAGCCTACCACCCCTTTCCTCTTGGGTAAGCTCCCCCCCGGCACATTTTTTGATATTAGGTCTGCTGTTCTACTGCTAATTCAAAACAACCAATCTCAATCACTGCTCCCTTTGCACCCAGTCATCTTGGGAGCAGAAACTGAGCAATGACCAATAAGCTTCTAGCTTGTGCCAGTGTTGCAGCAAAGGTCAGCACAGGTGAGAGTCTTTTTGGCTGCTTGCTCCCTTTGCACCTTGTCATCCTGGGAGCAGCAGCTGAGCAGCTGGCCAAGCAGCGACTGAAAAGCCTCTCACCCATGCCAGACTTGTAGTGAAGACCAATGTGGACAAGAGGCCTCTTGGTTGCTGCTCAGTTGCTGCTCCCAGGATGACCAGGTGCAAGAGAGAAGGTTTTCCTCAGAGAGAAGAGACTCTCAATCTTTCATCAGGGCAGAGACAGGCGCAACCAGTGTGTGTGTACAGGAGTTACAGAGGCCACATGCTCTGAACTGGAGAATGTTGTGTACTGGAAAGGGAGAGATTTTAAGTATAGGAGGCACTCTAAGACAAAGGATTCTTTCCAATAATTGAGCACAGATACTCCTTCCCCAGAGACATCATCATCATTATTGCTATTGTTTTATTTATACCCCACTCTTTAGAAATGTTCTCAGAGCAGAAGACATGTCTTCCCACACAGCTACAAGTGTTCACTCCCCAACAAAAAATTGTTTCTTCTGCTACCTCTTCTCTCAGCCTATCTCATGAAAACAGGAGCAACAGTGCAACTCCAACCTGTTAGCCAAGTCCCAACAAAGCTCACAAAGCTTAAGCAGGATCCCAAATCTGAAAGCCCCTTTTTGCTGCTACTCCAATCTATCCCAAAATGGCGATGCTCCAAGCCACAGAAGCAATGCCCTGTACTCAAGCCTCATGAGAACTTCGCAATTGCCACTACAGTGGTACCTCGGGATACGAAATACCCAGGTTACGAAATTTCCGGGATACGAAAAAATCCCATTGGAAATAATTGTTCCGGGTTACGAATGTTTTTTCGGGTTACGAAAAATTTTTTTGGTGCTTTTCGGCGCTTTTTCGCACGAAACGCGGCTTTTCCCCATTAGCGCCTATGGCAATTCGGCTTACGAAGGCTTTTCGGGTTACGAAAGCGGCCGCGGAACGAATTAATTTCGTAACCCGAGGGAGCAGTGTATTAGCGAAAGACTCCAGTGAGGGAGTAAGCTCACACGAGCAGGCAAAGAGCAGGAGATAGCACTACAGAAAATGATCAGCAAGCTGTATGGTGTTTTTTTGAGGACCCTGAAAAGAAGTTTCATGCAATCCTCATCCCCACCATAGTCCTAAAGGCTGCTAGTTCCCCTTGACTTTTTTGCACACCAATACTTTGACTGAAGGCCCCCACCATCCCCTTTCCACCTCACCGCCCCCTAATAATAATAATAATAATAACAACAACAACAAATAATTTATATCCCACCCCTCTACAAAATGCAATTGGGGTGGCTTATAAAGATTAAAAAACATACAACCCAAAACCCTCAACCCCCCCCTTAAAATACAATTAAACAATGTAAGAATTAAAACATACTTAAAAATTAATACATTAAACAACAGACCGTCACTAAGGTGAGGTCGGAGTTCAGCAGTTAGATTTCTTCTAGTGGCCGGGGAACTACTCAGGAAAGGCCTTCCAGAAGAGATCCATCTTTATAGCTTTTTAAAAGCTGTTTAGGTGGTAATATGACAGATCTCATCCGGCAGGCTGTTGCACAATCTAGGTGTGATAGCTGAGAAAGTTCTCCTGGAGGTCGTGGACAGCTTTGTTTTATAAGGCTATAACAAATTCCTCCCTGAAGATCTAAGTCTGTGGGGAGGATTATATGGAAGGAGGAGGTCCCGAAGATAGGTTGGACCCAAGCCATTTAGGGCTTCAAAGGTAATAACCAACACCTTGTACTGGTCCTGGAAACTAATTGGCAGCCAGTGGAGTGAGTTTAAGATTGGTGTTATATGGTCTCTTCTGGATGTACCAGAGATCAGTCTGGCTGCCATGTTCTGAACTAACTGAAGTTTCCAGACCAAGCACAAGGGTAGCCCCATGTAGAATGTATTGCAGAAATCAAGATGTGAGGTTACCACGCATGTACCACGGTCTCAAGGTCCCTGACTTCCAGGAAAGGGCGCGGCTGGCGTATCAGCCAAAGTTGATAACAGGCACTCCTGAATGTCACGTTCACTTGATTTGTCATGTGAAACGACAGATCTAGGAGTACCCTCAGACTGCGGACACAGTCCTTTGAGGAGAGTGGGACCCCTTCCAGGACTGGAGGTTGTATGGGTTGGGAGTTGATACCGTAAGTACCTCTGTTTTGTCTGGATTCAGCTTCAATTTGTTTTCCCTCATCCAATTCATTACTGCTTTAAGACACTCATTGAGAAGAGAGATGCCATCTGAAGGCAAAGCTGATGACCGAGACATGGAAAAATATATCTGGGTGTCATCATCATACTGATAAGACCCCGACCCATGCCTCCAGATGATCTCTCCTAACGGCTTCATGTATACGTTGAGAAGCATCGAGGACAGGATGGTGCCTTGTGGGACGCCACAATTAAGCTCCTTCCTTGCCGAGCAACTGTCCCCAAGCACCACCCTCTGGAATCTGCCTACTATTTCACGTTTCCTTCACTGCCCCTGGAACCTTCCACCACCCCCAGGGTGGGACAAAATCCTTGGAGAGGAATTTCAATCTGGTTTCAGTCCTGTTTATGGGATGGAGATTGCTTTAGTTGCCTTGGTGGATAATCTACACTAAGAATTGGGCGGGAAAGTGCCCCTCTGTTGGTTCTGCTGGATCTCTTAGACATTTTCAAAACCATCAACAATAGAATCTTTGTCAGCAGACCCATTACAATGGGATTTGGAGGCACTGTTTTACAGTAACTTCAGTCCAGGAGCTCTCAGAAGGTGGTGTTGGAGGATTCCTGTTCAACTGCTTGGCCACTGGCCTGTGGAATCCCCCAGGGTTATGTTCTGTTCCCCATGCTATTTAGCATACACATCAAACTACTGTGAGAGGTGTACAAGTGCCACCAATATGCTGATGACACTCAGCTGTTACTCCTTCTCCCTTAATTCCAAGGAAGTTGTCTGCATGCTTAACTGGTCTCTGGCATCTATATTAAGACTGGATGAGGACAAATAAACTGAAATATAAATTAGAGAAGACATAGGTGCTCTTGGTTAGTCAAAAGCCAGATAAAGGAATAAGGATTCAGGCTTCTGTGGGTGGGATTGTATTGTTTTAAAGACACAGGTTCACAATTTGGATGTACTCTTTGGCGTGGAGGCTCAGGTTTCAGAGGGCTAAGAGTACACTTCTGCTGTGCTCATTACTGGAGATATTTGATCTGACCATGATGACACATGTCATGGTTACATCCTGTTTGGATTACTGTAATGCACCCTAAATGGGTCTGCCCTTCAAAAGTGCTCAGAAACATCAGTTGTCCCAAAGGGCTGCAGTCAGATTGTTAACTGGGGCTGGCTACAGAAAGCAAATGACTACATTGTCTCATTATTGGGGAAAAGTTGGGCTATAAATGAATAATGCTGATGAAAATAATGATAGAAATTATGGAGACAAAATAAATAAATTTAGTTTAAAATGACAATCTAACATTAATACAGAGTAAGAGGTTGGAAGTGCAAACCTTATTCTATGCATATTTTTTAGGCAAATAGTGACTGTTCTCTGGAAAGTTAAAACTTTCACTTACACTGTTGGACCTTCACATCCACTGATTTTTTTACCCATGGATTCAAGCATTCACTGACTGAAAATACCAAGGGTGCCTTGTAATATTTTTGATCATAGAATCATAGAATCATAGATATATAGATCATAGATATAAAAATCATAGATATAAAAATACTGTGTTTATATTTAATACTGTATATTATTTTAATTTTATTTTAATTTTTCTGGTTGTTGATCAAATTGAAATTTTGTTCACTTTTATATATTTGCTATAAGCCCTATAATATTCATTTATGACATATGAATACAAACATTATAAAGTGATATAGCAATCAATGAAAGACATACCTGCTTATTTAAAGGTCTGAATAAGCAGTCCCTCCAAGTCACAAGTGCAAGCTAGAGTTTAACAGAAGAACAAGCTATTAATATAAGAATATGAAATCTGCATTACTAAATGCAATGAACTTATAGATTTTTTACTTCAGGAACTGCAGTGGAATCTCAGCAAACCTGAGGGAATGTTGCTAACGGGACCATTAGCCACAGTTACTGGCCTCATGTGGAGTGAGCAAAGTACTTTTGTGTTCTTGTTTGCTTTGTGTTCTTCTTGTTTAATTAGAAACTTTGGGGTGGAACAGAACACCACAAAAGAGCGAATTGGGACCACCATGGAGCTAGTCGCTCCGGAGCTGCAGCAAACACACATCATAACCCCAATCTGCGCTGACACCAGTCCAAATAGGACTGATAAAGGGCCACCTTTGGGGGGCCTAGTGCAACCCCAAGGTGGCTTCTAGGCCCTCCGAGCATGTGTATGGCATGCAAATACCATGCCCCCCGAACATCTGGAAGCTGGTCATGTCTGGTCAGCCAGGTTGGCTTCTGGATGCCATGCCCCAAGCTGCCTGGAAGCCAGCTTTACAGGCCAGTCTGTAGAGACTGTTTATGTCACCTGCCAGGACCATATACAGCATAACAGCTCCAAGTAGAGAGTAGTCCTTTGCAAGCTGATACATATTTTTTACAAAGCCTTGCTAGTACTTTTAGAATTACAAGACAGAATGCCATGAAGCATATGAGGAATTTATTTTCAAGTACTACCAGAAATGAGTGTGCCATCCTTTTACAAAAAAAATCTGATTGACCCCAAACAACAGTTCTTTTTAGCAGTTTTTTCTTCCTTTTTATTGCTGGACAGAGCCTTTTAATTGTTGTTATTATTGATGAACCAGTTTCAGAAACACTTGGCAACTTAGAGCAAATGTATCAAGGTTTAATATAAAATCCTTTAACTATCATGCTTTATAGATGTACACCGGAGAGGAAGCTCCCTTTCAGGTAAGTTTGTCATCACCTACTATGCGTTTTTTGAGTCACCACATTACAGGAGACAAAATACAATAAGCCTCTTCATTCCTCAGTGCCAGCTCCTTTGTCCCATAAAATCCAAAGATTGACTGAGGGGAAAAGGAGAGGAATCCTCTACTATTTAGGGCAGAAGTGGCTAATTCAAATTTCTTTTACTTAAATTCAAATTAACATGATTCTACATTTTACTGAATACAGAAATAAAAACAGGTAGACGTGTGGGACCACATGTGGATGCAACACCAAACCAAAAATTTTTAGTTAAACTATTGACTTATTTGCATGACCAAATACAAAGAATCCCAAATTCATCTTAGTAATTCCCCATAATAAGAGTAACAGCATGCAGCACATTGTATATATTAAAATAAAGATGTTTGAAGTGGAATTAGGGTTATAAAAACCATGGTTTGAATGTGATATGTGTATCTCACTTTATAATAACTATATTTTATAATTACAACTGAATTCACTATATCAAGTGTTATCAGGTCTGGATATATCCCACTGATATGCAAACAGAAATATACAGAAAGGTCTAGAAGACAAGGGATGCAAGTGATCCTCTCAAGTAAACAGCGCATATTATATTTTATAAAGACAGAGTAAAAGGTAAAGTTAGTCCCTTGACATGAATGTCTAGTCGTAACCGACTGTAGGGGGTGGTGGTCATCTCACGTTACTAAGTCAGCTTTGTCTGAGGACTGCTCTGGTGGTCATGAGTCCAGCATGACTGCACCGAATGCTGTTACCTTCTCACTTAAGCGGTACCTATTTATCTACTTGCATTTACATGCTTTCAAACTGCTAGATTCGCAGAAGCTGGGGCTAGTGATAGGAGCTCACCCCATCATGCAGCACTCAGGCCTTGAACTGCCAACCTTCTGATCATCAGAACTGGCATCTTAACCACTAAGCCACCGCATCCCATTTAGACAGAGTACTGATTATAAAAAAAACTTCATGAACCATGTCCAATTTCCATGTCTTACGTTACACATGTGAGATCTTTCTTTCAAACAACTCTTTATGCATACTTACTGAATAAATTTCATATATTCCCTTTCGACCTTCATCACACTCACGGCGAACCCAGTGTCGATTGAGGTAGGCACAAATCCCATTTAGCACTTTGCTTGAAAACCTATAATCCTCCCACTGTTGAGTGTAGAATTTCAACACACTTTCATCCATCAAGTCTTCACCATCCTGAAAGAGAATGTAAAATAACAGGATTTTTTGTAGTCCCATTGCCTATGTCATTCACCTTACTCTGCACAGTAGTGACCCAAAGGATTACCATCTTGTCATAGTTTGAGAAAACGTTCATCTTTGTTTCCTGCAGAATCGCAAGATTGTAGATTAAAACAAGTTACATGTTTCTGCAACACAGATTAGAGCTAGAGATGTAACATTTCTGGAAAATGTGAAGTCATGGGAAAAAAAACCAGTTCTTTTCTTTCTTTCTTTTCTGGGGGCAAAACCCCCCAAAATTTTCAAAAAAATTGGGGGGAAAATGCAACATTAGAAATTTTTACTGATTGAAATGTACATTAGGAACATAATATATAACTATGTACAATTCACTCTGGCATAAAATTATCACAATTAGTATACTAAAATGCAGTGTATTCAAACAATTTTTATGAACGGAATTTACTTTTATTTTAAAAAAATATTATTTGTAACAAATGGAATAGTAATCTCCTGAACTTTGGTTTTACTATAGTTTTTTGTGGGTTTTTCGGGCTATGTTGCATCTTCATTCTCTGAAGATGCCAGCCACAGATGCTGGTGCAACGTCAGGAAGAAACTTGTCTAGAACATGGCCACATAGCCTGAAAAACCCACAAAAAACTATGGAGGCCAGTCATGAAAGCCTTCGACTTCACTTTGGTTTCGCTAGTTTATGTGGAGTAAGCAGAATTTAAAAAAAAAAAATCTCAGAAAAAATAATCTACATTTAGTACCAAAGAAAATTATTTATATTTCATCTCCACCGTATCAAATAGGCATAAAGCACCCATTCCTATAAAAAGAATTGAGGGAAGGGGAAAGTGTGTGGAAGGGAGAAAGGACTAAGACTCAATTAATAATAATGAAATTAAGTTAGATTCATTTCCCGAGCTCTGGGCTTCATCCACACTGCAGAAATATTCCAGTTTGACACCACTGTCATGACTCAATGCTAGGGAATTCTGGGAATTGTCAATTGTTGTGGCACCAGAACTCTGGGAAGGCTAAATGTTTCCTAAAACTACAATTCCCAGAATTCCATAGCACTTAACCATGGTAGTTAAATGGTGTCAAACTGCATTATTGCTGCAGTGAGGATGCAACCCTAGTTATCAGTATCAGTCCCCATTTCTGCTTCATTATGTTTGTCATCATCAGTTATCATGGCCTTCTAAAAACCAGACTGAAACAAGCTTCTCTACCCTTTCACATCTCAATTTATTTCCTGATTTTGAGGCAAAAGAGATGGTCAAAATAAGGTTTCCTGCTGGCTTCGAGGAGGAGTCATTTAGATGACGCAAGCCTTGAAGCCGGCTGGAAACCACTTCCAAGCCGCATTGTGGGAAGAAAAGCTGGACTAAAAAGGAGCCGGAATGTTCCACTTCTTCCTGGAAAGTGCACTTTTGCTCACATGTCTAAATGCCATGATGCCAGAATGTCTCTAAAGGGGCGCTCTTTCCAAACCCTAACCCTAATTGTGCATATAAACGCCCTGTTACAGGTGCATATTTAGAAGGGATGGAGCTGCCATACCCAAGCAGTGGAGGTGGCAATGACCAAATGAGAAACTGTGACACCTCTCATGGAGATAGGTAAAACATACACAAACCAGAAAGTCAAAGAGGGGGCATGGGGTGGGGGGGGGCATGCCTGTACCTTGCCAGCATCTGCACAAGCACACATCTGCTTTGATGCCCTGTCCCCATGGAGTGCTGAACATGTGACTGTATGCAGGTTCACAGCTACAGCCAGCCAATGGGATGGCAGTTGCCAGCAGTTTGCTCCTGCGATGGTGCACAGGGATGGTGGGGAGAACAATTAAAAAAGTACCCAGCAGCATGGCTTGAAGCTGTGCCATGATGTCATGACATGCAGGCTCCAGACATCTTGGAAGCCGGTGGGGTGGTTGGCGGGGACTCGGATCACTTCTGGAAAAGGCAGCTTCAAGCCGCTTTTTCCTGCCCATCTGTTTCACCCCTCTGTGTAAGTGTTTCTAAACACAGACCAGATTCTGTCAGTGTACCCTAAAGGAAGAAAGGCATCCTTGTCTTCCACTGGAGAGTTCAGTTTGTAACCTAGGACTTGCTTGTCCTCTTCACTCAGTGCACAGAAATTAGAATAATCTGATATTATACATAGTTTTTAGAAGTGATTCGGAGAATATATTAACCCCTTGTCTTAAAGATTTTATTAATCATGCCAAAATAGAACATTCCAAAATAAATTTTCTTCCTTTTTTCAATTTTTCAGGGAAAAAAACAGAAAAATATGTGTGAATGTGTGTGTCCCAAATTTTTCTGATTTTTTCCAGGCCTCCACATCTCTAGTATCTTACATGTATCTTGATGTAAGAGTTACTTTCTGCCATTTCTCAACAACATTACTTATTTCAAGCATTTATGCAGTAGTTTTTCACTAAATATTTCCCTGTTCCTAGTGTTAATCTCAAGGGCAACCAGATAGTTTATCCAAGCTTAGCAACTGGTATTCTTGTTGTTTTGATTTTTGCTATGAGGAAAAAACAGTACCTATCTTATGTGAGTCAACAGTATCTTTACTGCATCTGTAACTGGAGAAACAGGCTCCAAAATTGTGGAATGACCTGCCGGAAAAGATTTTAAGGCTGATATGCTGTGTGAATTTAAAACAGCATTAAAGATCAGCCTCCTCTGGCAGGCTTATCCTGGTGAGTTTTAAATTGTGAATTTTAAATGTTCAGTTTTAGATGTGGATTGTTTTGATATGTGTACATTTTACATCTAGAGGATGAAAGTTTGGAAATCATTGCTCTGCACTAACATCTCCAAGATCAAAATCAAATCAACAGTCAAAAACGCAGCTACATTGTACAGCGTGCCTTTGTAAAATGTGGGTGCGCCATACGCTGCTTTCAGCATACACTGAAAGCCACGCCAGAAGAGCCCACTGCGCGCCCCGGAAGAAGTAATGGGGCGTGCGTCCATGGCATGCATGCACCACTGTGCCGCCATGGGCGCGAGCCCCATTACTTCCAATGGGGCTCCAGCACACGCGAAATTCCCCTTACACAGAGGGATCCGGAATGGATACCCACATAAGGGGAGGGTGCATTGTACTTAAGGGTGGTTTTGCTTGTTCTGTACCTTTCCAGTTTACTCACGTTACTAACTTCTTTTAGTTTAGCTGAGGAAAAGGTTTTACTTTATTTTAAAGTCTTGTGGACCCCTGAATAGAAAACTTTGGGTTTAAAACAATCTGTTAGAACACAACATGTGTTTTCTTGGAGTTTTTTTAAAAAGTTTTTTTTACCTGCTCATCAAAAACAGCCAAAAAGATGTCTCTCAATAATTCGGGACCTAACAGTAGTATTCTGAAGCCTTTTAGGTAATGTTTGTAACTGCTAGTTTTACAAGTTCCATACCATGGGAGAGCTTAAAACACAGCTCCTCTGTAACTCATAACCCTTTATAAAGTAACCTGGAATTTTATGTTCTTTGTTTAAAAGATTTAACTTGATGGTATTCATTCCTATGTATCTTCTCCACTGACCTCACATCTGTCTTCTCCATTGTCCTCAAGCAGTTTTCAACAATTTGTTCTTTACTATTTGATTACATGTGAAAGGGATCTAGGAGTCCTAGTAGACTACAAGTTGAACATGAGTCAACAGTGTGAGGCGGCAGCTAAAGGCCAATGCAATTCTAGGGTGCATCAATAGACATATAGGTGCGGTACAGACTGCCTCAAAGGGGTGGGTCTGTGGCACCCCTCTTCACTCAGGATTGGGGGCAGGGCAGTCTCTTCGGCAGCCCTGTGGTCCCAATCCATAGTTTTTCCAGACTACAGAGAAGCAGCAAAATGCTGCTTCTCTATGGCGCAGAAAAGGGGTGTCGTCCTTGGGGCTTCATTGAGGCAAGTTGTTTGGTTGCTGCAGGGTAGTGTGGAGACGTCACACACATGCCATTTGGATGCGGCGTATGTGTGAAATCATCATGGCGGCCCCCGTGTGGATGGGAAGCTGCCATGATTACACCGCCGCTGCCACGTACTAGGGTTGTGGGGCGTGCAGTTGCTTCACCCCCGCGTAACCCTAGTACGTGGCCAGGCCAGGCACCATAGTGTCTAGGTCAAGGGAAGTAATAGTGCCACTCTATTCTATCTTGGTCAGGCCTCTCCTAGAATACTGTGTCCAGGTCTGGGCACCACAATTCAAAAAAGATGTTGACAAGCTGGAGCGTGTCTAGAGGAGAGTGACCCAAATGGTGAAGGGTCTGGAAGCCATGCCTTATGAGTAGCAACATATGGAGGTATGTTTGCTCTGAAGAAGAAACAGTTAAGAGGTGATATGACAGCCCTGTATTTGAAGAGGTGTCATACTGAGGATGGAGCACGCTTGTTTTCTGCTGTTCCAGAGAACAGGACCTGGAACAATGGATGCAAGCTACAGGAAAAAAGATTCCATCTCAACATTAGGAGAAACTTCCTGACCCTAAGAACTGTTTGACAGTGGAATACTCCCTCAGAGGATGTTGAAGCCTCCTTCTGTGGAGGTCTTTAAACAGAAGCTGGATGGCCATCTGTTAAGGGTGCTTTGATTTTGAGTTCATGCATGGCAGGAGGTTGGGCTGGATGGCCCTTGTGGTCTCCTCCAACTCTATGATTCTATGCTTACTTGTACAGTATTCTTTCAATCCCACCTGCTGACAAGAAAAAACAAGCTCAGATGTTTTTAGTGACTGTAAATGCATTTCTCTGATTTACTTTCCCTCCCCCGTAAATATTATTTTAAAAAGCTCAGGCATTTTACCTGTAAACCTCTTTAAATAGCATTCTTGATATTATATATCATTTTTATTGTATGTTACCTTGGGTTTTACAGGTCAGACTAAAATTCCTTAACACAATGCTATCAAGGAGATAGTAAAACTATAGTGAACATCTCAAACATGTTATTTCTCCTTTATAACTACACATATTTTAAAATGACAAATATTGCTAATTTTTCAATTTTTTGGGTAACAACTGAAATGCTTAGCTTTTTGCTTACCTTAAGGAGATTTGTCAAGTAATTCTTTAGAAATTCTTTAAGCCTCTTGTAGAGTTCCAAACCAACAAACTGAGCTCCCCCAGGTGCCTGGCCTTTTTTAGACTTAGATGTAGGTACACCAGCTCCTCGTGCTTGATTAGATTGATGCACACTAGTACAGTAGTTATAAACATGACTGTAGCATAGTTAAGGAATATAATAAAATGCAATCAAGTATGAAAATTCAAGTTTGACATAATACAGGGCTATCTTGAAGACCAAGTGTTTTTTATAGGTACAGTAAAGTGAAACTGGGGAATTACCTGGCTGCAGTTTTTAGTTGTCACAGCTAGCCAAATTAACTGGTTAATTACAAATACAACACAGCAAACTTAGTTTATTTAACATGGTAACCTTTGCTGTAACATTGCTGCAACAAAGCCAAGACTGAAGTTAGGGTTTTTTTAAAAAAAATAACCTGATTGGTATTCACTACAGTATTTCCATCAAGAAAGCATAAAAAGATTCTTCATGTGCAGAAACAATACCAAAATGTAAAACGTCAATCCAACAATCCATTTTAACTGTATAGCTTTCCAAAGTAAAATTATAAACAGATACAAATCCAGAATTGTGGCATATTGTGTTACTTCTGTAATTCTATTAGAACATTGTTCCTATAAAGTTCTTTTAATACACAACTGATCTACTTGTGCAACTGATGTTTACAGTCTTCTGTCCATCCCAGCTAGTATTACAAGGGCTGACTGAAAATGATACATAAAATGCAGAGCATGTAATCTGTAGTGTTGCAATGAAGATCTCTGCAACTAGGCCAAAAAGCACAAGGACAGTTCTATAAAAGCTGCCACTTTACAGTAAGCAACAGTATGTGCCAAGAAAACAGCACACACTGACCTCTGATGCAAGATTCAAAACATCCTAAATTTAGCATTGTCCCTTTACAAACTAGCCAAAACATGTGTTATCCATACCCAACTATAATTGCTGCAATCCTATTAGAAATGTGAAAACCTTGGGAGCAGGTCGGGGTGGAGATTTTAAAAAGGATTTTTTGCATTTCCCTCAATAATATATTGTCAGTTTTTTAAAATGGAAATATTATAAATTTTGGTGAACACAAAAAAAGTTGAAACTTGATTTTGTTCTTTTGAAAGAGTGAAGTATTTTAAACAGGTTTTATTCACTCATGTCATGAACATATTATGAAAATTTATATGAAAAAAGACTACAGAATTAAAAAATAATAATTTATGTGCATGTATTAGACATATTTAGTGTTGTTCTGTGCCTTCAAGGTTAAATGACTGTACTGCAGCCATTCAGTCAAAACCACAAGGTTGCGAGTTCAAGACCAGCAAAAGGGCCCAAGCTCGACTCAGGCTTGCATCCTTCCAAGGTCGCTAAAATGAGTACCCAGACTGTTGGGGGCAAATTAGCTTACTTGCTAATTAGCTTACTTGCTGTTCACTGCTAAGATCTTTGGAATAGCGGTATATAAATAAAACAAATTATTAATTATTAAATTATTTCCAACTTACAGCGATTCTAAGGCGAATGGAGATCTATCCAACACTCAAAACCTATATGCATTTATGTACCTAATGGGTGCTACCAGCTGTACAAGAAAAGTATACATGTGCATTTTCATTGCATGTGATGTTATTATACTATTGAACAATTCAGTAGTTTCAATGTTGACTTAAACTCTGTATCCATATGAACTATTAGCCTCAATCTTTAAAATGGAGTCTAATGCAGCTGCTTGTGCTCAAATCTGCTTTATTAGAAAATTTGTGGTTTCTGTATTTTTGTCCCTGCTACTTTTCATATGGCCAAAATCAAAATTGTTGCTGTGTGTTTTCAAGTTATTTCCTATCCCTGGTGGCCCAATCATGGGGTTTTCTTGGCAGGATTTGTTCAGAGGTTTGCCATTGCCTTCCTCTGAGGCTGAGAGCACAGAGTGGGGATTCCCAAACTCCATTAACAAAATGTGCAGCACTTTGTATCTCTTCCTTTAGTAAGTGTATATTCACTATTTTGATTATGCCAAACTGAGGACTCAATCCTACTGTTAGTCACATCTATACCAGACCCACTGAATCAATATATAAAAGCTGACTTGCCAAATTATTAAGGGGATCTATTCTTGCTAACCCTAACAATACAATTTAGGCTTTGTGGTTTTTAAATTTTTTAATTTCACTGCCAAACAATACAACTGTATAAACTAACGATCAATAATTCAAGAATAAAATACTGTATGTTGCTAAAACAGTTAAACTAATTTAGGTGTGATATGAAATTAAATATTGCTTATATTTCTGGTTTTCACAAACTTTCCATTCCCCAAATATCTTTTTTTGAAAATGGTTGTAATATTTCAGAAATGGTATACCATGTAATCCTATGGAGAATAACTTTGAGTAACAGCTACTGAACGTACAAAACAGGACCAAACTACTGGAAAGCATATAGATTCTACAAATCTTAGAATAAAAAACTAATCAAATATACAAATGATTTCTACCCCTCAAACTATGAAATCTGAATGAAGCAGTACAGAATTCAAATATGAATATCTGTACAGTAATTAAGTACAATACATATCCTTTTTCATTGTGCTCAATTATAATATCCTATCAATATTGACAAATGAAGTCAAAGAAAATTCTAAGTCAACTGCAGCCATAAAGAGATTTGGTATGAACTATACATGATCTATATGTACCTGATATAATCTTATATATATAAATATAAAAATATAAAATTTTAATTATAAGAATAAAAAATTCATCAAGCAGACATTTATCCTTTTTGCTTATGTCAGTCCATAAAGTACCACGTGAATTGGCAAAATGTAGATCCTTGTTGGCACAAGATTAACGTTCTCTGTTATGCGCAAAAAGAAAACAGAACAAAAAATGATTTAAATAGAAAAATACAAAAGCCAGAGGAAAAACAGTGGGCCCCTTCTTTAGACCTAAAAATATTTGGCTCTCATTATGAAGCACCCCTGTGTACAGAAATGGTAATCTAGAACTAGGGGGGAGGGATTATTATTTTCTGAAAACTAACCCTTAGCCACGTTAAAATATACTCCCGAGTTGTGAGATAACAACATAGACATCCAATAATTAAGGAAATTTCTAACAGAAATGAATATCCTGCCACTTCAACTTCAGTTTTAGAATATGAAAGAGGTGAGCAGAAAGTTTATGATGTTGCTAGGGATTGCTAGGCTCTCTCATTTTAATTGTAGCTCAAACCACTATATCTGTAAACAAATCAGGAGTGGAAGGCATCAAGGAAACTTGACAGACCTTATTCTCTCTATATATGCATATCTTAGATCCTATGTCCTCATTGAAGGTAATATAATATAAAGATGCCCACTGATCCACTTATAAAAGAGTGCATGCTAGGATACGTATAGAGTTCCATGTATCTGGATTTTGCCATACTTTGCCTTGTATAAACTTGTTGAATTCCAGCTCTGAGGTCATCCCATATTTGGTCAAGACCAATTTGTTTAAGTCCATGTGGGTTTTGACTCCTATTTGATGACATTTTGTAGTTCCCACGAAAACTTCCAGTGCAGCAATAAGGTATCTTCTTACTTCTCCATCAGAGGAAGAAATAAACCAACATTCTCACTTCTATCAGTCACTCAGATGATTATGTTCTATTCACATGAAAACTGATGTTGTTTCACAAGACACCCTGTTGGGGGAAGGAAAGAAGGGACTATATTTATTCAATTCCACTCATTGTTTCACTGTGAACTAAAGCAAACTGCTATAAAACTATAACAGATTTTATTTAGCATCCAATAGGAAACTGTCATGCAACATTTCCTAATGTGTCTTAAAAACAAGTTTCCTGACCAGTGATGGTCAGGTATTCTCACTGCACATATCACCAATTACCAGCTTCAAAGGTGGTAGATGTGTTAGTGTATTGCAGCAAAAACAAAACAAAACAGCTTTTGTGGCACATTAAAAACTACAGTAGGTAATTTACTACAGCTAAAATACACTGCATATTCTGTGTGTTTAGCAGGAAATAAAAGATTGTCAGTTACAGCAAAGTTTAAACTAATCCAAACTTAAACAGTATAAAATCATGACAGTGATCATTCAGTTTAACAATGAAGCTATGCAAAGAGATCTTGTAGCACATTTGAGACTTTCTGATATACAAAAGCTCATGCTACCAGCCTTTTTCTTTCAATGAGTCTCCAATGTACTACAAGATATCTTTGCATACTGATTTTCCAGGCTAACATGGCTATGTCTTTGAACTCTGTAGTTAGTGGACCACAGAGCCCCTAAGATATAGAATCATAGACTTGTAGAGTTGGAAGAGACCACATGACCCATCCAGTCCAACCCCCTGCCATGCAGGAAATCCAAAAGAACACAAAGCACTCAGCATCCCAATATCAAATGCCTCCTAGAGCATGTGATGGTTAACAATATCTCTTCTATAAATAACATGAAGATACTTTACACATAGTACTTAAGCAAGGTATAGGTTGTTGACAGTCATTTAAGAATAATAGTTCAAATGCAGTACTAAAACCACAATACAGGGGAATAAAAAGAAAGCTTATCAGGCACCAAAGAAGGCAGTTAAATAAATTCATGCATGTGTATGAATTTGAATAGCCTTAGTTACAACAGTATTAACTCCCAATCACATATATTCAGATATAAATTGCTAAATTCCACAATTCACTTCACAAAATTTCTGGAAGAGCTACAGTTAAGAATAACAATTTGTACATTGTTTTTTGTGGGTTTTTTTGGGCTATGTGGCCATGTTCTAGAAGCTCGAAAAACCCATAAAAAACTAATTTGTACATTACTTAGTTGTAGTGAAAATTCTTTTAAAAATCATGAAAATGTAAAATTTAAACAACTTTTAAAAACATGTATAAAATTACAGACTAAATCTGTACAGCCAAGGAGTCAACATCTGTATATTTTTGGAGAATTTAAAATGTAGATTTGATTATTTGTCAGATATTGACCATAGAGGCATGCAGGAGAACCCAGAGATTTCTAAAAATAACACTTTCTAGGCATTTTTAGGTCCTCTAGCATGATTCTATTGCCAGAGGACCTAGGGAATCCTAGATGGTATTCCCTCGGGTTTAAAAAAAAGTGGTTAGTTATTTGCATTTTTTCTACTTTCATGGGGGTCCTGTGTCCCTAATCCCAGTGAATGTAGAGGGCCCATTGTATTTTAAAGAAAATAGAAGGGATGCAAATGACTGTGGAGGCTAATACTCACAGTGGGGCCCCTGGTATCCACTGGGATTTGGTGCCAGGGCTCTCTGTGGATACCAAACTCTGAGGCTGCTCAAAGTCTCATTAAATACAATGGCAAAGTAAAATGGTGTTCCTTATATAAAATAACAAAATCAAGGTTTGCTTCTTGGAACATGTGTTTGAATCTGTGGTTAAAGAATCTGTGGATAGGAAGGGCTGACTGTACAAACAGATTTCAGAGAAGAAGCTTGAAAGCTTACCTTGTAGACAAATTTGATAGCTAGTTTTAAAACCACTAGCTTGTTTTAAAACCACTAAGATTAATATCTGTTTAGGTCTTACTTGGCTCTGCCTACCATAACTAATATGACCAAGGGGCTCGACAGACCACCCCAAAAGGGCGGGCTGGAGCCACCTGTTTTTGCTCCTGAGGGAGCCCGCAGCAGCCAAACCGTGGGCTCCCTCTGCACCAAAAACAACCCGCTGAAACGGGGGTTTTTTTTTTGGTGTGCGGGGGTGCTGCCATCAGTGTGCCATTAGCTTACTGTGACATATCAATGACGCAAACGTGGCACCCTGACGTACAGATGCAGCACCACGCTTGTGTCATCATGGCTGCCCCCTTGGGTACGGGAGGTCACCATCAACCTTACGGACTAGGGTTTGGGAGCGTGTGGTTGGTGTGCGTTCCCAAACCCCAGAAGCGGCGTCGGTACGCCGCTTCCCACTCAAGTACCTTTGATAACATCATCCTTCATCATCAATGTTAAGGCTTCTTTTCTTACATCTGTGTTGTTGGAAGATTTCACTCTCCCTGCCCTGCCAGTGAACTCCAAAAGAGCCACTGCCTCCCTGCTGCTCCCCTAGATTCTTGGTGCTCACCTTTGAGGGGAATGCCAGAGCCACCACCGCCTCCCTGCTGCTCCCATCACCTCTCCTTGAGGGAAAGTACCAAAGAGCTGACACCACATCCCCAGTTTCCCCCTTACCCCTTGGTATTCCCTTCGAGATAGCATCAGAGCCACGACTGCTGGCACAGCCTCCTTGCTGCACTCCATGAGGGCAAGCACAAAAGTGATACTACTGCTGCATTTCTGCTACTCCCTCTTCCTTCCCATTCTCCCATCCTCTTCCCTCATAGTTTGGGCGTTCCAGCTCAAGGAGTAAATTACATTTCTGCCATTTTAAAAACAGAACAGGTAAATAGAACTTTCTTCTCCCCTGAGATATCATCTTGTTCCTGCCGACCACTCAGGTAGTGACTCAGGTAAGTGAGCTTGATCGATTTCGCCTACATGAACAAGAAGATTTCTTAGGGAAAGAGGATCTGTTTATCTGCTCTGCTTTTAAGGTATCAGAAACCTAACATTTGCTCTTTGAGCTGGAGAGCCCAAACTGGGAGGGAAGGGGACAGGAGAAATACAGCAGCAGCTCTTTGGCATTTGGACTCCGAAGTACCAAGACATGATGAGGGGAGCAGCAAGGACACTGTGGGTGCAGCTCTGGCCCTTCCCCTCAAAGAAGCACCAAGAGGCAAGGGAAGCAGTGGGAATATGGCAGCAGCACCCTTGACTTATCCAAGGGTCATAACAAAATCCATAATTTTGACCCCAAAATCTGTCCTTGACTTGTATGTGAGATCAACTTATACACAAGCATATACAGTAAGACATTTTGGTGTTTTAGGAAGAAAATGTGAGTAAAACTCCAAGGTTCAACTGCACAGTATGTAACTATGAATTAACAAACTGATGCCTCAGAATTAGCCACTTATCTAATCTAATAGCTACTAAATCTTATAAACTAAACATTCCAGTGCAGAAGCACATCAACCTGACCTATTGTATTCACTTAACATACACACATTTTATCAAATACTGTATAGGTTGAATATCCCTTATTGGGAATTCTGAAATCCAAAATACTCCAAAATCCAAAACTTCATCTGCTACGTACTTATTGTATTTTCAGGGATGGAGAGAGATGTGGCTGCAGAGAGACATACGGTTCTTTAAAACAGCAGGAGGCATGGATTCATGTCTGCATTCTTGCCATTATTCCAAAATCCAAAAAACCCCCCACAAAATACACAACGCTTCTGGCAGCAACCATTTCAGATAAGAGATATTCAACCTGTATAGACATGTTAGTAAGCCAGACTAATTGAAAATTTCCAGATTATGACAAGCTACCATTTGTATAAAATGTTTTTCATGCCAGAATTTTGTAATGTATGAAATGGAACCTTAATTGTTGAAAAGTACTTTGTTGTTCTTAAATGCTCTTAAGTCGACCTCAACTCATGACAACCCTGAAGATGAGACCTCTCCAAGAACCCCTGTCCTCCTCTACTCTGTTCATGGCCTCGCTCTTTCTGCTGACTTCTACCTTTCCTAGCATTATAGTCTTTCTCAATGATCATGATAGCCAGTTAAGTCATCTTGGCTTCCAGAAAGAATTCAGGCTTAATGAAGATTAGAGATCTTGGCTGTGCACCACGTTCCCCTTCTGATTGTAGAGAATCCCCACTCTTCATGGGGCTATCGCTTTTATTGCCCGAATCTTGTGGAATAGACCTTTTGTTCTTTTTTGTTTTCAGCTTCTATTTCTCTGCATTGATTATTGTAATTTTCCTTGTCTTTGTGCGCCAGTCGTAGCATTCATATAGTTTTCATTTTGTTCCAGTCTCTCTGCTTTTGCTTATCATCTTTGATTGCTTGAAGTGTTTCATCTGTCATCCAGTTTCTTCTCCTCCTTCTTGGCCAGTTATTATCTTTTTGCATTCCTCTCTGGTTGTGTCCCTGACTTCTGTTCATAGTTCTTCTGATTCCTAATCATCTAAACTTAATAGTGCAAATCTGTTTTTCACACTTTCTTTGAATTCTGTTGGAATGTTATCCAGATTATATTTTGACATGGTTACTGATTTGGTGTTCTTCATTTTTATTCTTATACAGTATTAATCCATTCCGCACCCCCCCACACACATACCAAAATCCATGTATGCTCAATTCCCATTGTCCCCAATGATGGCGCGTGGAATTTTTTGCACGGATCAGGAATATCCGTGGGCGGAAATGATTTCTACTTCCGCTCTGTCATGGACGGATCATTTCCTGGTCAAGATTGGACTGAAGGCAACTATGCCCAATCTCCTCTGGGGTGGTGGACCTATTAGAATGGTCCGCCCTCAAAGGCTGATGGAACGCTAAAGGTTCCAAGAAGCCCTAGAGGGTTTAATGGATGGCAACATCGGCGACTCTGTCGAAACCTTGGTCACTACTTGGAATAAAGATCTTTCCAAGGCTATCAACACAATCGCTCCCAAGCATCCTTTCCAGCCCGCTCCGAATCGAAATTCTTGGTATACTGAAGATCTTAGAAGGATGAAGCGGGCTGGACAATGACTAGAGCATCGCTGGTGGAAGATTCAAGGTTTATCTGACAAGACACATCATAGTACTTTTCTTAAAGCCTAACGAGTGGCAATAGCTGCAGCAAAGAAGTCTTTCTACTCTGCATCTATTATGTCTGTGAAGTCTCGTCCAGCAGAGCTTTTCAAGGTGGTTAAGAAGTTGACTCAAACTCCTTCCACCTTGAATCCTCATTTTCAATCCACGAGAACCTGCTGTGACGCTTTTAATGACCACTTTGCAGATAAAATCTCTCAGATAAGGGCTGGCATTAGCACAGAGTCAACGAGAGGTGTCTAGTGACTCCGCTAATGAGGTTATCTTGGATCAATTTCAGTCTATGAGTGCTGATGACATAGATAAACTGCTTGGTAAGGTAAAAAAGACCACCTGCCTCCTCGAACCCTGTCCATCGTGGCTGGCCATCCAGGGAGGTGAGGCAACTCTGAAGCTGTTACAATCTATAATCAATGCCTCAAGGTGCAATACTGTCGCCAATGCTATTCAACATTTACATGAAGCCTCTGGGTGAGATCATCTGGAGACATGGGGTGGGGTGCTATCAGTACGCTGATGACACCTAAATCTATTTCTCTATGTCTCGGACTGTTTCAGTGATCAAGGAGGGCATCTCTCCTCTGAATGACTGCCTGAAGTTGGTAATGGACTGAATGAGGGAAAATAGACTTAAGTTGAATCCAAACAAAATGGAGGTACTCGTGATAGGTAACCCCAACCTGGGTATGGAGATAAGTTTGCCCGTCCTAGATGGGGTCACACTTCCCCTGAAGGACGGCGTCCGCAGCTTGAGAGTGCTCCTGGATTCGTCGCTTCATCTGTCCTCTCAGACTGATGCGACAGCCAGGAGCACCTGGTATCAGCTTCGGATGATACGCCAGTTGCTCCCCTACCTGGAGCAGAGGGACCTAGAAATGGTTGTACATGCCCAGTTAACCTCTCGTCTTGATTTCTGTAATGCGCTCTACATGGGGCAACCCTTGTGACATGTCCGGAAGCTTCAATTGATACAAAACATGGCAGCCAGACTGGTCACCGGAAAATCTAGGTTTGATCGAATTACACCTATTCTAACACTGTTAGAATTACACTATTCTTACACTGGCTGCCTATTAGCTTCCGGGCTCAGTACAAGGTGTTGGTTATTACCTACATGGCCTGGGTCCAGTCTACTTGAAGGAATGCCTCCTCCCATACATATAATCCTTCCCGTACACTCCGTTCCTCCAGGAAAAATTTTTTACATCCAAAAAGACCAGATTGGCTGTGACCTCCCAGACGTTTTTTTCTGCTACGGCTCCCAAAGCTTGGAATGACCTGCCAGAAGAGATTTGCCAATTATCCTCATTGGATTCTTTTAAAAAAGCGACAAAAACCTTTCTCTTCCGGCAGGCCTTCCCTCAGTGATAACTGCCCAGAACTGATGCCATCTGTCCTTCCTACTATATCTCCTCATCATTCATGGATTGTAGAATAATCTTGTAGTGTTGTATTGTTGTATATTTTAATCATGTTTTATGTTAATTTTTATAGTTTGGGAGAGATGGTGGGGTCAGGGTTTTGTGGGTTTTATTGTTTTTATATTGTGTATCATAAACTCTGTTGTTACTGGCCTCGATCCCCAAACGGAAGAGGTGGGATATAAATAAATAT